>NC_069503.1:1118489556-1118654556 GCF_027579735.1 Bombina bombina
ATAAATAGCAGTTGAGGATTGCACCGGATTACCCTCTGACGAAGTGGACTATTGTTCCACGAAATGCGTAAGGGATTGCGATACTTTGTGACGTCACTTCCGGTTTTGGTATCTCTCACTCATCACATTGCTCACACGCTTTTCGGCTCTCACAGACACCTCTCCTTTTTATGGGGACCCGATAAGTTACTTATCACTTATTGCTTAACGTTCGTTTTTCCTAGCCTCACATATACATAGCCATTTCCTAGCCTCACATATAAATAGCCATTTCCTAGCCTCACATATAAATAGCCATTTCCTAGCCTCACATATACATAGCCATTTCCTAGCCTCACATATACATAGCCATTTCCTAGCCTCACATATACATAGCCATTTCCTAGCCTCACATATACATAGCCATTTCCTAGCCTCACATATACATAGCCATTTCCTAGCCTCACATATAAATAGCCATTTCCTAGCTTCACATATAAATAGCCATTTCCTAGCCTCACATATACATAGCCATTTCCTAGCCTCACATATACATAGCCATTTCCTAGCCTCACATATAAATAGCCATTTCCTAGCCTCACATATAAATAGCCATTTCCTAGCATCACATATACATAGCCATTTCCTAGCCTCACATATACATAGCCATTTCCTAGCCTCACATATAAATAGCCATTTCCTAGCCTCACATATACATAGCCATTTGCTAGCCTCACATATAAATAGCCATTTCCTAGCCTCACATATACATAGCCATTTCGTGTGTTACAGCCAATTTAAAATTCCTAATTGTGTTTGTGATTTCCTAGCCTCAGTGTCTAGCCCCTTTTTTTTATCTGTTACACCGTTTTTTATCCGTTAGATTTTTTTTATATTCTATTGATTTTTTTTAGATGCTGCAGCATTTTTATTTCTAATCCTTATTCCCACATGGTATAATCACACCAATCATTCCACCCTTAGCATTACCATTTACATTATTTTTATAGTTTGTTTTTTTTTACTCTCCACGTTTTACTATTGGCCGTACTTTTTGTAGTATCTGGTCACCCCCCTCACCTTCATACTTTCTACGAGTTAGATGATGTTGGAGGGACAGACCTATATCAAATACTTCATTTGTTTCTATATTCAGTTGAGTCTATTGGGTGTACCTAATGATCATATATAAATTTTTGTATATAAATTTTGTATATGTTTTTTGTATCCATTTTTTGTATCCATTTTTTGCATCGTTTTATATCGGTTCACTCATTAGTCATATATCAATCATATCATTTACATATACTTGTGTTAATCTCATTTTTTATCTAACCAATAAAATATTTTTAAATTATATAATTGATTTTGAAATATTACTTGTTTTTGTATATGGCATATTAAAGTATTTTAACTGTCCTCAGAACCTTGGAACATTCTTATTCATTTTAAATAGTGAACAGCAGCTTTTTTAAGTGCATTTTAATGAAAAGTGTCAGCGCTTTAAAATACATTCGGCTAGATTACAAGTTTTTGTTGGTAATAGTGTGCATGACTAATGCACAGTTTTCCCTCACCACTCACCTAAAGTAACGTTGGTATTACTGGTTTTCTTAAACCCGGCGTTAGCCGCAAAAAGGTGAGCGTAGAGCAGAATTTAGCTCCACATCTCACCTCAATACCAGCGCTGCTTTACGGTAGCGGTAAGCTGGCTAAACATGCTTGTGCACGATTTCCCCATAGCAATCAATGGGGCAGAGCTGGCTGAAAAAAAAACCTAACACCTGCAAACAAGCAGCATTCAGCTCCTAACGCAGCCCCATTGATTCCTATGGGGAAACACATTTATGTCTACACCTAACACCCTAACATGAACCCCGAGTCTAAACACCCCTAATCTTACACTTATTAACCCCTAATCTGCCGCCCCCGACATCGCCGAAACCTGCATTTGATTATTAACCCCTAATCTGCCGCACCGGACACCGCCGCCACCTACATTATCCCTATGAACCCTTAATCTGCTGCCCCCAACATCGCCAACACCTACTTTTTATTAATTAACCCCTACTCTGCCGCCCCCAATGTCGCCACCTAACTACACTTATTAACCCCTAATCTGCTGCCGCCAACGTCGCCGCCACTATAATAAAGTTATTAACCCCTAAATCTAAATCTAACCCTAACACCCCCATAACTTAAATATAATTTAAATAAATCAAAATAAAATTACTACTATTAACTAAATTATTCCTATTTAAAACTAAATACTTCCCTATAAAATAAACCCTAAAATAGCTACAATATAACTAATAGTTACATTGTAGCTATCTTATGATTTATTTTTATTTTACAGGCAAGTTTGTATTTATTTTAACTAGGTACAATAGTTATTAAATAGTTATTAACTATTTAATAACTTCCTAGTTAAAATAATTACAAATTTACCTGTAAAATAAACCCTAACCTAAGTTACAATTACACCTAACACTACACTATAATTAAATTAATTACCTAAACTACTTACAGAAAATAATAAAATAATTATATTTTTTTTAAACTAATTACACCTAATCTAATCCCCCTAATAAAATAAAAAAGCCCCCCAAAATAATAAAAAATCCCTACCCTATACTAAATTACAAATAGCCCTTAAAAGGGCCTTTTGCGGGGCATTGCCCCAAAGCAATCAGCTCTATTACCTGTAAAAAAAAGACAACACCCCTCCAACATTACAACCCACTACCCACACACACAACCCTACTCTAAAACCCACCCAATCCCCCCTTAATAAAACCTAACACTACCCCCTTGAAGATCACCCTACCTTGAGACATCTTCACCCAACCGGACAGAAGTGGTCCTGCCGGACGACCAGAGGTCTTCAGCCAATCCGGGCAGAAGAGGACCTCCAGACCAGCAGAAGTCTCCAGGCGAAATCTTCTATTTTCATCCGTCCGGAGTGGAGCGGGTCCATCTTCAAGCCATCCGACGAGGAGCATCCTCTTCCATCTGACGACTAACGCTAAATGACGGTACCTTTAAGTGACGTCATCCAAGATGGCGTCCCTTCAATTCCGATTGGCTGATAGAATTCTATCAGCCAATCGGAATTAAGGTAGAAAAAGTCCTATTGGCTGATTCAATCAGCCAATTGGATTGAGCTTGCATTCTATTGGCTGTTCCAATCAGCCAATAGAATGCGAGCTCAATCCTATTGGCTGATTGGATCAGCCAATAGGATTGAACTTCAATCCTATTGACTGATTGCATCAGCCAATAGGATTTTTTCTACCTTAATTCCAATTGGCTGATAGAATTCTATCAGCCATTCAAAATTGAAAGGACGCCATCTTGGATGACGTCACTTAAAGGTACCGTCATTTAGTGTTAGTCGTCGGATGGAAGAGGATGCTCCGCGTCGGATGGCTTGAAGATGGACCCGCGAATGGATGAAGATAGAAGATGCCACCTAAATGAAGACTTCTGCCCGTCTGGAGGTCCTCTTCTGCCCGGATCGGATGACGACTTCTGGCCATCTGGAGGACTACTTCTGCCCAGTTGGGTGAAGACGTCTCAAGGTAGGGTGATCTTCAAGGGGGTAGTGTTAGGTTTTATTAAGGGGGGATTGGGTGGGTTTTAGAGTAGGGTTGGGTGTGTGGGTGGTGGGTTGTAATGTTGGGGGGGTATTGTCTTTTTTTTACAGGTAAAAGAGCTGATTACTTTGGGGCAATGCCCCGCAAAAGGCCCTTTTAAGGGCTATTTGTAATTTAGTATAGGGTAGGGATTTTTATTATTTGGGGGGGGTTATTTTATTAGTGGGATTAGATTAGGTGTAATTAGTTTTAAAAAACTGTAATTATTTTATTATTTTCTGTAATTCAGTGTTTGTTTGTTTTCGTACTTTAGTTTATTTAATTTAATTGTAATTAATTGTAGTTAGTTTAGGTAATGAATTTAATTATAGTGTAGTGTTAGGTGTAATTGTAAACTAGGGTTTATTTTACAGGTAAATTTGTAATTATTTTAACTAGGAAGTTATTAAATAGTTAATAACTATTTAATAACTATTGTACCTAGTTAAAATAAATACAAACTTGCCTGTAAAATAAAAATAAATCCTAAAATGGCTACAATGTAACTATTAGTTATATTGTAGATATTTTAGGGTTTATTTTATAGGTATTTAGTTTTAAATAGGAATAATTTATTTAATTGTAGTAATTTTATTTCGATTTATTTAAATTATATTTAAATTAGGGGGTGTTAGGTTTAGGGTTAGACTTAGATTTTGGGGTTAATAAATTTAATATAGTTGCAGCGATGTTGGGGGCGGCAGATTAGGGGTTAATAAATTTAGGTAGGTGTCGGCGATGTTAGGGACGGCAGATTAGGGGTTAATAAAATGTAATTAATGTTTGCGAGGAGGGAGTGCGGTGGTTTAGGGGTTAATATATTTATTGAAGTGGCGGCAATGTCCGGTCGGCAGATTAGGGGTTAAAAAATGTATTTAAGTGTTTGCGATGTGGGGGGGGGCTCGGTTTAGGGGTTAATAGGTAGTTTATCGGTGTTAGTGTACTTTTTATTACTTTAGTTAAGAGCTTTATGTTACGGCGTTAGCCTATAAAACTCTTAACTACTGACTTTTAAATGCGGTAGGAGTCTTGACAGGAGAGGATGTACCGCTCACTTTTTCCAAGACTCGTAATACCGGCGTTAGGCAAATCCCATTAAAAAGATAGGATATGCAATTGACGTAAGTGGATTTGCGGTATGCTCGAGTCGCGGAAAAAAAGTGAGCGGTACACCTGTACCTGCTAGACTCGTAATACCAGCGGGCTTTAAAAAGCAGCATTGGGACCTCTCAACGCTGCTTTTTAAGTCTAAAGCAAGACTCGTAATCTAGGCGATTGCTTCTCTCTCTCTCTCTCTATATATATATATATATATATACACAGTATATATATATATATGCAAACACACACAAAATTATATTTTAAGAACTTGTCACAATAGAGAGTATGATGCATTGTATTGTTATAGTTATAGTTGTGTTGCACCAATGTACATGAAAAGTATACAATTCAAAACTAGATTCAGTAGTCTTCATACCCCAACATACAAATTAAACTATGGCAGTGATGGTGAACCATGGCACTCCAGGTGTTTCAGAACTACATTTCCCATGATGCTTAGGCAATCTGAAGTACAGTTGAGCATCATAGGAAATGTAGTTCTGAGACATCTGGAGTGCCAATGTTCACCATCACTGAACTATAGCATTGGTAAACAAGAATTTGCATATTATTAATTCAAAGCTCACCATATAAATTATTCCTAGTTAAGTATATTTTGAAAATCTACCTCAGCTGTTTGTTTTTTACCTCATCTTATGCCCATATTTTTAATTGAATCAATAAAACATATATTTACATTTTCTGTTTAGCAATTTTAAATATGAACCTACTTCCCTGAATAAAAAGTAACAGCAGTCTCCAAAAGTGTTTGTAGTGGTTTGTCGGCAAATACCCAGGGAAACAAGATTATCTGACAAACGCTGCCGCTGTCACCTTACATTGAATTGTCAATTGGACCACAGAATCTCTCAGCAAATTCCTGTGTCCCTGCATGTTGTTTAATGAGTCAGTTTTTTACTTTTCTATACAGTAAAGTGTGTTCTAATTAAGCAAACAAATCTCTATCATAGAGGGGAGCTTTCCGCCCTTAAAGGGACATAAAATCCAAATGTTTTCTTTCATGATTCAGATGGAGCATAACATTTTTTTCAACTTTCTATTTTTCTTTTATTATATTATCTTTTTTTTTCTTGTTATCCTTTGTTGAAAAACAGTAATGTTAGCTCAGGAGCGTGTTCTATATGGCATGAGTTTGCAACAATTTTATACATTAGCAAGAGCACCTGGTTGCAGCACAATCTCCTGTTATGTAGAACTTCAGAAATGTGCATGCTACCTATATAGATATCTCTTCAACTAAGAATAACATGAGAATGAAGCAAATTTGATAATTGAAGTAAACTGGAAACTTTTTTTAAATGGTATTCTCTACCTGAATAATGAAAGAAAATTGTTGTTGTTGTTTTTTCATTAACAGTACTGGGAATCCTAACCTGTTTGGTGTTGTTGCTTATATTTCAGGTTTTGATGCAAAACAGTATTGCGTAATATTCAAGGCTTATTCTCCTAAATCAACTCAGTTTCAAGTGCAATGATACTGTAGATCACACAATTGTATTAGTCAGCATAAACTTCTGAGTTATTTTACTGATATTAACTTCATTTAAAATGACATAGAAGTCTAAAAATTCAATTTTCAGATTTGTACAATTTCAGAGTGTACAGTTTAAATCTGTTATCATATGTATCTCTTTCTCTTGGTATTGTTTGTTGAAACTAAGCTTTTCATGAAAGCATACTGAGGTATGCTCAGGAGAGAGTACTTCTTGGGAAATATGTGCATTTTGTATAACAAAGTTACAAACATTGCTCTGAGCAAGATCAGCCTAGTAGATATTGATAATGTATTTTAAATAGGATAATGAAGTGTCTTGTATAAGCTTTATTGAAGGTTTATAACTGTTGTATTTAAACTGGTTACCTTTTCCCTAACAATTATATATATGCACAAGTCCTTGTTTAATGACTTAAGTATCTGTCCTTTATTCTCTGTTCTGAGTTCACAATTGGATATGAATAATTATGAATATTATTATAAACGCCAGTAGTTCCCTATAAACCTAACCCTTTATTTTCCTCTAGAGGAAATAACCTGTTCTCTTTTACTGGCAAAAAAGTCTTGAAATCCAATTCTACATCGTTTTAGGTTGTTTTTGTAATGGAATGTTTCATTAGACCTAGCAAAATAACTTTTTGTTTTATAGATTGTGGGGTAGATGCTGTTGCAATTAAAATACTGATTTCCTTTCTTTGCTTTTTCGAAAATCTGATTCAGCTTTTGAATGTGTTAGCTGTATTATACAGTTTTCAAATCATATTAAATCCAACCAAGTTTGAGAGATAATCATCTGTTTTAAAAAGAAACCCAACAAAACAATATGTAGTTTTTGCAAACGAATATATTTTATTAATAATCATAATACATATTAATATTATTATTATTTGAGACTTATTGGATGACCTCTTTAACTGGTGTCACGTGCATGTGCCCAGTGCACACATGAGGGTGCGGTTTGGTAGGTATGGATCTTACACAGTGCACAAACTCTAGTTATTATTAAAGGGATACTAACCCCACATTTTTTCTTTCATGATTCAGATAGAGCATGCAATTTTAAGCAACTTTCTAATTTACTCCTATTATCAATTTTTCTTTGTTCTCATATTATCTTGATTTGAAAAAGCAGCAATAAAAGGTTAGGAGCCGGCCCATTTTTAGTTCAGCACCTTGGTAGAGCTTGCTGATTGGTTTGCTACATTTATCCACAAATCAGCAAGTGCTTCCCAGGTGCTGAACAAAAACTGGTCCGGCTCTAAAGCTTACAGTACTGCTTTTTCAAATCAAGATAGCATGAGAACAAAGAAAAATTGATAATAGGAGTAAATTAGAAAGGTGCTTAAATTATCATGCTCTATCTAAATCATGAAAGAAAAAAATTGGGTTTAGTGTCCCTTTAATCAAATGGCAATTACTGGCAAGATTAGATTACCGTACACATACACATTGTTTTAATGCTGCTGCATGATAGTATGCCGGCTGGGGTTGCCACCTTGGCCATGTATATCTGCAGAGTTATGAGTTATGCATGCTTCAAGGTAAGCAGCGAGAAACATGTATTGTGCCTATGGACATCCCTAATGGCAGTGCTGTATTACCAAGCACACTACTGTTATATATGTCCCTTTAATATGTATCCTGCATGTTTCTATCTCATAAAATGCTTGCCTCTGTTATCATGAAGAGGTTAACACTTCCTGTGTGCATCTAACAAGTAAAGGGTTAATCTCTGCTATACTTGTCTTTATTCAGAAAGAGCTTAATATATCTTGTCTGCAACTAACAAGTAAGGGGTTATTCCCTGCTATTCTTGTCATTATTCATGAAGAGGTTAATATTTCTTGTGTGCATCTAACAAGTAAGGGGTTAATCCCTACTATTCTTGCCTCTCTGTTAATGAAAAGGTTAATATATCTTGTGTACACCTTGTGTACACCTAACAAGTAAGAGGTTAATCCCTGCTACAATTGTCTCTCTATTCATGAAAAGGTTAATATATTTTGCTTGCATTAACAATAGGTTAATAGGGTGACCATATTGCCGCTTTAAAAAGGGACATATATAAAAAATACATATGTCAGGGTTCTTATATAAAACCTTTCTTTAAACAGCCCTGAAATTGGCCCTGACATCTATTTTTCATATGTGTCCTTTTTTAAAGCGGCAATATGGTCACCCTTAATCTCTGCTATTCTTACCTCTATTCACAAAAGTGTAATAACACGACTGTGTCTTTCTAACAAGCAAAGAGTTAACCACAGCTCTGGTTGTCTCTTGATTAGGCAAATGGCTAATGACTGCTCTGCAGGTGTCTGTGATACAAGCAGTGGTATAGTGTTATGATGTAGATGGGTTATGAATGCAGAGGGATTCATTCCTAGGAGTGAACACATTTTGTTGCAGAGACTTATGGGTAACTGAGCGAGAAATCCCAATTAGCCTTGAGATTCAACTTATTGAGGCAGTAATAGTAAACTTTATTACATGACAAGAAATATGGTTCCACTTCAAATTCAGAGCATGATGTGAAACACTTAGAATAGAACGTTCCAAAAAGTATTGCTATGTGGCAAAGATTGTAGCACTTTATTGAAATTTTTTTACCTTTTATTAAAAATCCCCTATCAAACCATTTGAATAAAATGTATCTATTTGTCATTTTTTCTCTCTCTAAATATCTACACAAAGTAATTGAAAAATCTGTCATATATCAAGAACTCACAACAGTTGGGGAATATTAGTGGTCACTGTATACACCATGTTCATTTAACTGCATGTAATAGACACTATTATAAAGAAGAATATGCACAGATACTGATATAAAAATCCAGTATAAAACCTTTAAAAAATGTTATGTGAACACCTCCTACATGAATATAGGTTCGTTAGACACACCTGTGAGATAGCTCTGATGAAGTGCTGTTATGGCAGGAAACGCGTCAGCTGCAAGTATCTGTTTTGTTGTGCGCTTCTTATGTTTTTATGCCTATACCTAATAAAATGGACATTTTATACTGCAATACTTATCTCCGGTTTTTATGAGGCAGCCGTACAAGCCTCATATGCTGAATTGTTTGTGATTGAAAAAATGTACTTAGAAGCTCACAATTTAGCACTGTTGATGAGGTTAGGCTGGGACACCCAGTGAAAGGGGTTGGGAAAACAGGAACAGCAGAACCCCCCCCCTTTCCTGCATATGAATAGACAAGTTATTCAAACAGGAGCCATAGGAATCTGTAGACATCAGTATATGACTAAAACTTTGGGGCTTTGTTAGAAGTCTGAAAATCAGCTCAATGTTATTAAAAAATAAGCAAACTATACTTTTTATAAAAACAATCCCAGATAAGTAAATGGATCCTCTACAAAACATTTATGCAAAGAAAAATCTAGTGCACAATGTCCCTTTAAGTGCATATTTGGCAACTGTCCCAATTTGCCCAGGAAAGCCCTGGTCTTTGGCCTCCTGTACCATTATTTAATTATCCTGGGAGTCTCTACTGCATTGTAAAAATCTAGCCTGGGGTGTGGGATTAGCATGAAGGTCAGACTGATGGAACTAGACATGACCTCTTTGTTGGTCCTATGAATATATTTGGTAGCATACTATAGTATCTGAGTCTCCATCACTTTGCAATAAACAGCAGAATAATAAAATAATATATCTCATCTGTAGAACTCCTGCAGTTTCTTAATTCATAACATTTCCCAGACACTCTTGTAGCTTAGTAAGGGAGATCCAGGGGGGAACTAAGCCATGTTACGCTGGGTGATAAGTGGGCGGGGTTAGAGAGGGAGGAGGTGTAACATGGGCTTGGCTTAGAAGTCCTCATCAAATCAAACAAGTAGCTTTCATTAAGTCCTGGGTAGCTGAGGACAGCGAGCTCTCACATCATGAGAATCCTGCAATATACAGAACATTTGGGAGCTCTGCAGATTACAGATGAGATTGAATAAGACATAATTTTGGTACGTATTGTATACAATTTACATTGGGTGTTTTTGGGGTAAGCATAGTGGGTGGAGCTATAGAAAGCATATGTGGGCGTGTCCCATAGTCCCTTGTCCTGCTCTGCTGTAACTGGTACCTACAATTTGTCTTTCAGATGTTGGCAATTAGACGTGCAATCGCCTTCGGGTGTATATATATTAGTTTGAGTATTGGTCCATTTGTAAATTCATCCGCATAACAAATGGACGAATGGAGCGCGTTACAACATTTTTCATGTTTACTAAGCACATTCATTTGGTTTTCATTCAGCACTTTTGGCGCCAAAAAAAAAAAAACACAGGAAAAGGGAAAGATGCTGAGATTGTTTGACAAATCAGCTCATTTGTTTGCAGTGATGTACAGGTGCCTGACCATTCATGTGTACAACTTCCCCTGACCAATCATGACAGAGCATTACATAGACATGGGCATTCAGATGGTTTATTAGCATCCAAATGCAGAGGAATTTGGCTGCTTGTGGCATTCGGTTCTTTTCAGAGCTGCATTTCTTCCGGTAAAATTGTAACACATTAAGATCTGGATTTGAACACACCTTAGCGCGTTGCACTTTCACAATAAGGAATTGTGAGCAGCCACCTTCTTCCCCATTTGGATGCCAACAAAGCCTCAGAATGCCCATGTCTATTACTAAATGATTGATGTAAGGGCCAGCAAATCAGGCATCAAATGCCAAACAGGCTTGTTCTATCCCCTTTTAACCTAGCATAGGGAGGTGAGAGTTTCAGTGATCGTTAGCCATTTCTTATGGTCACTTCAGCTTCTGATGTGTGCAGTGGTGTGCGCCTCTGTCAGCTTGCTGTGCTGTTTTTTGTTGGAAAAAAACCTTTGTGTTCAGAATTTGATTTTTTTTTTCTTGCAGTGCAGTGCATAGCTGGAACTGGTAGGTCTCCTTTTTTTGTGGGGAATTGTTTTTTAATTTAAGCGTAACCCTTTATGTGCAGAATCAGTTATTTTTCTTGCAGCTAGTAGTGCATTACAATGACTGCACATGAATATTCCATTGGAGGCATAGCTGGGACTTGTAGGTTGGTCTTCTGCCTTTGGGCTCCCTTCCATTGAGCCATAAAAAATTGAGCCGTAAGCTACCAAAGTGGCTGACAGCTAATAGTAGTTTATGGCTCCTTCTTAGTACCAGGTTTCCATTGAAATATTTTGGGCAGCACGTCTTGTCGCTCTTTTCGTGTAGGTGTAAGCTAACGTTGTGTTAACGTTTCCATCTGATATTGGATTTCTTGTAAACCAATTAGTTGCTATGGTAACCCAACCTTACAAAATAAAATTTACATTTAACGTCTGCACTCCTTACCTGTGATCACCTCTAAAGAGAAACAATAACAAAGATGCACTTATTTATAATATATATATATATTTTTAACTATAAGCAAATACAATTTTTTATTATAATTATATTGTCTACTTTATTAATATATGTAATATGTATTGCTGCCCTAGGCATAGGTCTATTTTGAATTTTGTAGATATGTGCTTGCATATATTTTTATATGTAAATACATAATGATAAGTGCAACTTTTCCTATACATGGGACAACAATACATGTTACAATTTATTTCTGTGTTGAAACACTTGCATTGTTTGCAAGATTTAATATTTCAATGGAAAATAGGTCTCAAAAAGCTCCTTTTTCCTCTTTTACACCTAGTTGAGCTGGTTGTAATTTTTTTCAATGTATCATCAGCTTCCGACGGTGTATTAACGGTTTGTGCTTTCATTGGAAACCTGGTATAAGTTATCGCTTAACGGCTTCTAATACTTTCTATGGGATGCAAAAATATTGGGGTATAATGCGCCATCAGCAGCAGTCAATAAACAAAATTGCTTACAACACCATATTTATCAGTATTGCATCTAGAGGAACAGTGGTGCCACATCTCAAACCACTGGCAAGGAGACAACAGGACCACTGGCAAGGAGACAACAGGGCCGGCAGAGGTAGTAACTGCTTCACATTGCTCAAATATGTGGGACAAATTTGTTAGCATCGGAGATGACCACTCTGCTAAGTGCAAATTGTGTGGAAAATATGCTAGCCATGGGAGAATGTTGGGTCATCTCACCAGCTCTGGGATGAACCAACATCTCTGCACCCACCACAAGGCTGTGTAATTAAGGAAACATGGTGGGTCAAGTAGCGGCAGTAGCAGCAAGAGAGCAAAACAGCCTCACAGCAGGAAATGCTACCTACTAGGAGCAGCACTACCAGTAGTGTTCAGGATAGGTGAAACAGTATTGATGTAAGTCAGCAGAGTCAGTTACCACCTTAAGTATCACAATGACATGTTCAGCCTACCCTAGAGGTTTTGGGGGGTTTAATTCTATGGGGATGTCCAGGAAGCAGTTGATGAAAATTAACCCATCTGATAGGTCAGCTGGTAGCTGTCTTCCTGTATCCTTTGGTGGTGTGTCCTTTGAAATGCTTGAAAAGGAGCCTTTCAAGCAGTTGATTGAAGCAGTTGCTTGCCACTACCACCTCTCTCACACAGCACTTTCAGCAGGAACATAGTCCCCCTCACTCTAATGTTCCTGTGTTCTAGTGTTGAAGGAGGAATTGGTGAAGGATGCTCTACAGACTTATGGAGTGCTCCTAGATACTATCATGCCTTCCTCTCCCTGATGGCACACTTGTGGGAGCCCAGGGCGTGTGATGGAGATGATGGTATTACAAGTGATGCTGCAGTGGCAGGCAGCTCCGGTCAGGGAAGGAGCGAGTTGGTAGATCAGCAGGGCTACCAATTATTCCTCCTCCATGCCAAGATGTTTGATGAGCAGTATACCACTGATAATATATTGCAGGCTCTTAGGAGGGTGGTGGCACCGTGGGTAGGAGAGTGGGCAGACACAAAGGTGGTAATGGGATTTGTTGTCACCAACTGATCACCGAATATGGTGAAGGTTCTCTGCAAGATTTACATCCTCCACCTAGTGGTAAAGGCTGCTATCCCTGAAGGCAACTCTAGCTTAGCATATATACTTGAACGGTACAGAAGGATTGCTGGCCACTTCCACCTCAGTGTTAAAGCCATTCAGCTCCTTAGGCAGTAGCAGGAGAAGGTAGGGTTTCCCCCAAACCATCCTAAAGGACCATTAAATACAGAAGAATTGCAAAATAAACAGATAATGCAATAACACAAACTTTCAAAAGCATTAGATTTTTTTCTGGCAAATGTATTTTTACACCCATTTGCTGGCCCCCTGTACCATGTGGCAGCCGTCAGCCAATCACAGACTAGTATTAGTAAACACAGTGAACTTGTGTACATACTCTGTAGGAGCTCAGGAAGTGTGTACAACATTTGATAATGGAAGTACATTGGAAAGTCTCTTAAAAATGCTTTCTGAAATATTAAAGTTTAGTTTTGACATTAGTGTACCATTAAGTAAGACACAACTACTAGGTGGAACTCAACTTTGGATATGCTGGAATGCATCTTGGAACAGCAGAGGGATATCCATGCTATAGCTTTGGATCAATACATTGGCATTAATTAGGCAGAGATGAGTGAACCATAATTGGTGAGTTAGTGACAGACCTAAAGCCTTTTAGAGATGTCACTGAAAACTTTAGCCAAAACACCGCCAGTCTTGGTCAAGTCATACCCTTGTTTGCTCACCTATTGAGCAAGAAGATGGATGCCTTCCTAAAAAAATCTTAAAGTGTTTCCTGGTGGAGTACAAAGCAGTGAGGTAGCAGCATTTGTCAGGAGGCAGAAGAAGCAGTTTAAAGGTCACATGCTGGAGCTACTGGAGAAAAGCCTTGAACTGATGCTGGCCACCTTGTGTAATCCCATAAATAAAGGGAAAATGGCTCTCTGACAGAGTAAACTGCCAACTTGCAGAGACAAACTCTGTTTTTGGTTTTAATTTATTATTACATTTATTTTTTATATGTAATATTTGGTGCTTCCTACTAGTCATAGGTCTAGTTGTAGTTATGTGCTTGATTATATTTGTATAAGAAGTGTATATTGAAATAAAATTAGGAAAATAACTCCAACCTGCCTGGGGCCGCATTAAATATTATATATAAAAAAAGAAAAGCTTGTACGGTTTGCAAACTTTAAGACCTCAATAGAAAAAAAGGCCTCATAAAGCTTATTTGTTTCCTCTTTATACCTAGTTGAGGATGTCGTAATGTTTGAGACTTTAACAACAGCTTCTGACAGTATTTTACTTGTTTGAAAGTTCAATGAATACCTGGAGTAATTTAGTGCTATACGGCTTTAATTATTTTCTATGGGACGCATCCTTTTTTTTCGGCAACTGGGCCCTGGCTGACGGTAATGGTGGAAAACGAGCCATTGGAAACTATTGTAAGTGTAATGGGTTCTGACAGCATTTTTTTTGCCTTGTGACCTCATACAAAGCCATTTATGGCTTAATGGGATCAAGCCCATAGTTTGGTCTGGAGAACAGGATTCAAGAAGAGTGTCACATTGTCTCATAGAATAAGCAGACTGCACATTTTTTGTGATGATTTTTACAATTTTCCTTTGCTGTAGTCAAAGTGCCTATTAGCGTAAACACAGTAACACAGCATAAAACACAACCAATACAGATTACAAGTGGAGCGCAAAATATAGATTTCATGAAAGCAAAATTTGCTCTCCCCTTAGTAATACCAGTGCGCGCAAATGTGCACTGGTATTACAAGTAGGTGCAATGCAAACGTAACCTCGCGTTCGCATTGCACGGAAGCATTGCGCCCATGAGAGCTCTCTTTAATTGCACAGCAAAGGTAGTAAGTTGCACAGTGTTGGGCAGCAAATTTAAATATATATGAATATATACTTATATATTTATGTGTTTATATGTGCAAGCGATATTACTACTCCACTGAGTAATACAAGCGGACGCTAAAGTTAAGCGCAATGCAAACGCAAGCTCACGTATTGCACTCATAGGAGAGCACTTCCATAATCTCCATTGAGAGCCTCATTCTGATGAGGTCAAAAACAGCATCAGAACCTAAGCACAGCAAAGGGGGTAAGTAGCGCAGCGATGGCAGCAAATATAAGAATATGTGTATATAATTAAATACATATATATTTATGTGTTAATATGTGTATACACATATTAACACATAAATATATCTGTATATCAGCATAAACAAAAAAGGAATAAGGACAGCACATCCAGACTGGACCGGGTACACATCCCATGACCCACAAACAGGCTCAGCTTTGGTTGCTAACGCACTCGCATAAAGCTCCTCTATTTGCAGAGTCAAGGGCAGTTAACCCCGGGCCTGCCAGGGTGCAGATCCTTAGGGAGAATTACAGAAACAGACAATACAATACAACACACAAAGTCCCAGGACCCAGGTGAGTGGAAGAGACCTTGATGTGGTACCTGGGCTTGTCCTATTTGGCCAAATGCGGTAACTAACTCTTCCGGTTTTGCTTTTTAATCCTAGCTGAGAGCTTGTTTGTGAGTGCTGGACTTTGTGTGTTGTATTATATCAGCATAAACAATTATATTTATAGACAACACACAGTCAACATAAGCTGCAATATAAAGGCACTTTTCAGTTCCGTTATTTTTCTAACCACACACACCCGCCAACTTTAACCCCTCATAACTGCTTCTTGCAGTGAATTAAAAAAATATTTATATGCTAGTTTTTTTATTTATTTTTTATTAATAACTACACTACCCTTAAATTTTGGGGCAATGGGGGCACATTTAGAAAATTAACCAGAGATCTGATCTCTGGTTAATTTATGGAGAGCTTATACTCTGGTTATTTATCACGTGCCAGTAAACAGACTAAATTTCCCATTTACGGGTGTGCCATAAATTAGCGTTCCACTTGTAATCAGGACAACTTGTGATTGTTGAATGCTAGCCAAGGTATTTTTTTTTTTTTGAAAGAATGCAATAAAGTGAGCACATTAAATTAGACATACATGTATGGTGCTTTTTCTTTATTAAATACCCCCACAGACTTTATGCTCAATAGGTAATATTATATTAAAAAATCTCTTCATTACAACTTTATGTCTCATTCAATTATTTTAGACCATACGGACTAATTATTATTTTAATAAGTCTGTATATTAATTGTATAGGTGAGGATTCATTGTACCATAGATAAACACAAAGTTTATTAAGCAATGCTAATCACAACTCCGTAGATGTAATTAACTGTGTTCGCAATTAAGCACAGCTGACCAATCGTCCCACTGAGTATATAGAAACGAGTAGTATTAATTGTGATTGTTCTTTATTAATAATCTTTGTATATAGAGCAGTACAGAGCTATAACGGAGGTGTACTGAATACAATATATATATGAACACCCATCACATTTGTATGAATACAATATATATATAAACACCCATCACATTTGTATGAATACAATATATATATAAACACCCATCAGATTTGTATGAATACAATATATATATAAACACCCATCACATTTGTATGAATACAATATATATATAAACACCCATCAGATTTGTATGAATACAATATATATATAAACACCCATCAGATTTGTATGAATACAATATATATATAAACACCCATCACATTTGTATGAATACAATATATATATATAAACACCCATCAGATTTGTATGAATACAATATATATATAAACACCCATCACATTTGTATGAATACAATATATATATAAACACCCATCAGATTTGTATGAATACAATATATATATAAACACCCATCACATTTGTATAAGGCAAGATACACTGACTCCCATCACATTTGTATAAGGCAAGATACACTGACTCCCATCACATTTGTATAAGGCAAGATACACTGAACTCCCATCACATTTGTATAAGGCAAGATACACTGACTCCCATCACATTTGTATAAGGCAAGATACACTGACTCCCATCACATTTGTATAAGGCAAGATACACTGAACTCCCATCACATTTGTATAAGGCAAGATACACTGACTCCCATCACATTTGTATAAGGCAAGATACACTGACTCCCATCACATTTATATAAGGCAAGATACACTGACTCCCATCACATTTGTATAAGGCAAGATACACTGACTCCCATCACATTTGTATAAGGCAAGATACACTGAACTCCCATCACAATTGTATAAGGCAAGATACACTGAACTAGATGTAATAAACCTAGCTGGGTGTGCAACAAAGCAGCTCACAGACCTTGGACAAAATGCAATTTTAAAAATGCTTAAATCGCAAGTTGTAACTTCTCACAGAAAGGAATGAGGCTTGGGGGAAAGCAGCATTTTACTAAAGGTTGTGCAATGCAATTTAACACTGTAACACAAGGCTATGCTAACAACTCCCTGAAGCAAATATTAATCAAATTGCAATGTGGTTAATGCAGTTTAACATGTAATCACTTCTATCTTAATAAATCCTGCCGCTTCCACCTTAAAAACATCTCTAAAATTAGACATTTCCTTTCACAAGACACAACTAAGATTTTAATCCACTCGCTCATCCTTTCCCACCTCGATTACTCAACTCTCTCCTCTCTGGTCTCCCCACCTGCCGCCTAGCTCCTTTACAATCTATAATGAATGCCTCTGCCAGGCTCATCTTCCTTGCACGTCGCTTTTCATCTGCTGCACCTCTCTGCCAATCCCTTCACTGGCTTCCTCTTGCCTCTAGGATTAAACAAAAAATTCTCACTCTGACATACAAAGCTCTCAACTGCCCTGCTTCCCCCTATATCTCAGACCTTGTCTCCGAATACTCTTCCTCCCGTCCCCTTCGCTCTGCTCATGACCTCCTACTCTCCTCCTCTCTTGTTACTTCCTCACACCCCCGTTTACAGGACTTCTCCAGACTGGCTCCCATCTTGTGGAACTCTCTGCCTCGCTCCACAAGACTCACCCCTAGTTTTGAAAGCTTCAAGCGCTCCCTAAAGACTCTACTGTTCAGGGATGCATACAACCTACACTAACCTTTCTTTATACCAGTTCCTCTCCTTCATTGCTATCCCCTGAACCCCCTTAGCATGTTAGCCTAAGAGTCCAGCTGTTTGTAGATCACCAGCTGACTACAACAGTGCGACTCTTGGCAGGGCCCTCTACCCGTTTAATCCCTATAAATGTTTTGTTGTACTCTGCCTTTGTTTATAGCGCTGCCAAATCTGTTGGCACTCTACAAATAACCAATAATAATAATAATAGCTTCATATGCAACACATTTCCTATAATTTCATAGTTTATCTCAAAATTCAAGATAACGTCAGAAGTATAATTCAGCTCCCAGCTGCTCCATATATGGAAGAATGCAATGGTTTGTGAGCTGTCTATCTGGTTATGAGCTACAAATATTACATTTTTCAAAGTAAAACCAAGGGCCCCTAGAAATGCCACCAGCCTGTCTAACTTTCATGCTCACAGCATGCCCAGTTCACCCATGGAATACAAGTGACTTCACACTACCAATTATGACTCTGAGTGGTACAGAGAGTTAGTCAATATGCCATGGATTCTCTGACTCTCCTATATCCCTCACCTGTCTCACTCTCATATCCCAGGCCTGTCTATATCCCATATCCCAGGCCTGTCTCTCTCCCATATCACAGCCTTGTCTCTCATCATATTCCAGGCCTGTCTCTCTCCCTTATCCCACACCTGTTTCTGTCCCATATCCCAGGCCTGTCTATTGCATATCCCAGGCCTCTCTATAGCTCATATCCCAGGCCTGTCTATATCCCATATCTCAGGCCTGTCTATAACCCATATCCCAGGCCTGTCTCTCTCCCATATCCCAGGCCTGTCTATAACCTATATACCAGGCCTGTCTCTCTCCATTATCCCAGGCCTGTGCATATCCCATATACCAGGCCTGTCTCTCTCTCGTATCCCAGGCCTGTCTCTCTCTCATATCCCAGGCCTGTCTCTCTCTCATATCCCAGGCCTGTCTATATCTCATATCCCAGGCCTGTCTATATCTCGTATCCCAGGCCTGTCTATATCCCTTATCCCAGGCCTGTCTATACCCCATACCCCAGGCCTGTCTATATCCCATATCCCAGGCCTCTCTCTCTCATATCCCAGGCTTGTCTCTGTCCCATATCCCACACCTGTCTTTCTCATACATCCTATGCCTGTCTCTTTGCCATATCCCATAACTGTCTCTCTGCCACATTCTATGTCTGTCTCTTTTACATATCCCATACCTGTCTCAATCCATTATCCCAGGCCTGTCTTTCTTCCATATCTCATGTCTGTCTCTCTCCCATATTCATCTTTGTCCCATATCCCATGTCTGTCCCTCTCCTATATCCAATGTTTGTCTCTTTCCTATATCCCATGTTTGTCTCTTTCCCATATCCCATGTCTGCCTCTTTCTCATACCTCATGTCTTTCTCTCTCCCATATCCCATGTCTGTCTATTTCCCATATCCCATGTCTGTCTCTTTCCCTATATCCCACACCTGTCCATTTCTCATATCCAACACACCACAGTCTTGGTCCAGCAGCTGAGTATATATGAGGGGTGCAGGCTGTCCAGAGCCACTGGCCAACTCCCAAATGAATACTTGATCAAACAAAGCAGCAGCACCCCAGTGTGGTTCAAAGCTTTATTGGAGAGACAAGTAAAATAACTGCACCTGCATAACGTTTCGGGGGCCAACCCCTTAATCATGCATACAAACATCATATCCTGTCTACCTTAAATAGCATTAAATTAACCCTTAGTGCTCAACACACCTGAGCACTCACTCCACCTAGTGGTCACTCTAAGTAATTACAATGGTATTAATAGGTGATAATAAAAAATATATAAAAGGGGCAGCAAGAATCATATACATCAATATCAGAGCAACACTTATGTACATATTTAGCTTAAATCAATCAATAAAGGTCACTTCTTCAGTTGTATTATTTTAATAAATTACAGACCAATCAATTTCTTTGGTCATACATTTAGGGGATATGGTATCAAGCGTGAAAATCCAAAAGGTTTCTTTTTGTCTTAATATTTGCTCTCTATTAACCCCCTCCTAGGTCTCCCTATATGGTTGATTATTTGAAACCGTAGCTGACTTATTGAGTGCCCAGCCTCTATAAAGTGTCCCTCAACAGGGGATGACAATAATTTGCAGCGGATATTGCTTTTGTGCTCAACTATCCTATCTCTGACCATCCTAGTGGCCTCCCCAACATAGACCCGCCCACAAGGACACTTAATCATATAAATAACATGCACCTAGAATATGAGTTTTGCGTTAGAAGCTGTGCGATGCTAACGAGCAGTTTATGCTCACCACTCACTTACAGACAGCGCTGGTATTATGGGTTTTTACAAACCGCAAAAAAGTGATCGTAGAGCAAAATTTAGCTCCACATCTTACCTCAATACCAGCTCTGCTTACGCTAGCGGTGAGCTGGCTAAACGTGCTCATGCACTATTTCCCCATAGGAATCAATGGGGGAGAGCCGGCTGAAAAAAACCTAACACCTGCAAAAAAGCAGCGTAAAGCTCCTAACACAGCCCCATTGATTCCTATGGGGAAACAAAAGTTATGTCTACACCTAACACCCTAACATGAACCCCGAGTCTAAACACCACTAATCTTACACTTATTAACCCCTAATCTGCCACCCCTGACATCGCCGACACCTACATTATATTATTAACCCCTAATCCACCGCTCCGGACACCGCCGCCACCTACATAATACTTATGAACCCCTAATTTGCTGCCCCCAACATCCCCGAAACCTACATTATATTTATTAATCCCTAATATGCCGCCCCCAATGTCGCCGTAACCTACCTACACTTATTAACCCCTAATCTGCCGCCCCCAACGTTGCTGCCACTATATTAAAGTTGTTAACCCCTAAACCTAAGTCTAACCCTAACTCCCCTAACTTAAATATAATTTAAATAAATATAAATAAAATAACTATCATGAACTAAATTATTCCTATTTAAAACTATATACTTACCTATAAAATAAACCCTATGCTAGCTATAATATAACTAATAGTTACATTGTAGCTAGTTTAGGGTTTATTTTTATTTTACAGGCAAGTTTGTATTTATTTTAACTAGGTACAATAGTTACTAAATAGTTATTAACTACTTAATAACTACCTAGATAAATAAATACAAAAGTACCTGTAAAATAAAACCTAACCTAAGTTACAATTACACCTAACACTACACTATAATTAAATAAATTAACTAAATTAAATAAAATTAAGTAAAAAAAACCCCCACTAAATTACAGAAAATAATAAACAAATTACAAGATTTTTAAATTAATTACACCTAATCTAATCCTCCTAACAAAATAAAAAAGCCCCCCCAAAAAAATAAAAAAGCCCTACCCTACACTAAATTACAAATAGCCCTTAAAAGGGCCATTTGCGGGGCATTGCCCCAAAGTAATCAGCTCTTTTACCTGTAAAAAAAAATACAAATCCCCCCCAACATTTAAACCCACCACCCACACAACAAACCCTACTCTAAAACCCACCCAATCCCCCCTTAAAAACCCCAAACACTAACCCCCTGAAGATCACCCTACCAGGAGACGTCTTCATCCAACCGGGCAGAAGTGGTCCTCCAGACAGGCAGAAGTCTTCATCCAGACGGCATCTTCTTTCTTCATCCATCGGAGCGGGTCCATCTTCAAGACATCCGACGCGGAGCATCCTCTTCATCCGGAGTCTTCTTACTAAATGACGGTACCTTTAAGTGACGTCATCCAAGATGGCATCGCCTTCAATTCCGATTGGCTGATAGAATTCTATCAGCCAATCGGAATAAAGGTAGAAAAAATCATATTGGCTGATGCAATCAGCCAATAGGATTGAGCTGGCATTCTATTGGCTGTTCCAATCAGGATCTTTTCTACATTAATTCCGATTGGCTGATAGAATTCTATCAGCCAATCGGAATTGAAGGGACGCAATCTTGGATGACGTCACTTAAAGGTACCGTCATTTAGTAAGAAGAGGATGCTCCATGTCGGATGTCTTGAAGATGGACCCGCTCCGCGCCGGATGGATGAAGATAGAAGATGCCGTCTGGATGAAGATAGAAGATGCCGTCTGGATGAAGACTTCTGCCCGTCTGGAGGACCACTTCTGCCCGGCTTGGATGAAGACTTTTGCCCGTCTGGAGGACCACTTCTGCCCGGTTGGATGAAGACGTCTCCCAGTAGGGTGATCTTCAGGGGGTTAGTGTTAGTTTTTTTAAGGGGGAATTGGGTGGGTTTTAGAGTAGGGTTGGTTGTGTGGGTGGTGGGTTTTAATGTTGGGGGGGATTTGTATTTTTTTTTACAGGTAAAAGAACTGATTACTTTGGGGCAATGCCCCGCAAAAGGCCCTTATAAGGGCTATTTGTAATTTAGTGTAGGGTAGGGCTTTTTATTTTGGGGGGCTTTTTTATTTTGTTAGGGGGATTAGATTAGGTGTAATTAGTTTAAAAATCTTGTAATTTTTTTATTATTTTCTGTAATTTAGTGTTTGGTTTTTTTGTACTTTAGATCATTTTATTTAATTTGTTTAGTTTATTTAATTATAGTGGTAAAGGTGTAATTGTAACTTAGGTTAGGTTTTATTTTATAGGTACTTTTGTATTTATTTTAGGTATGTAGTTATTAAATAGTTAATAACTATTTAATAACTATTCTACCTAGTTAAAATAAATACAAGCTTGCCTGTAAAATAAAAATAAAGCCTAAACTAGCTACAATGTAACTATTAGTTATATTGTAGCTAGCTTAGGGTTTATTTTATAGGTAAGTATTTAGTTTTAAATAGGAATAATTTAGTTAATGATAGTTATTTTATTTATATTTATTTAAATTATATTTAAGTTAGGGGGGTTAGGGTTAGACTTAGGTTTAGGGGTTAATAACTTTAATATAGTGGCGGCGACGTTGGGGGCGGAAGATTAGGGGTTAATAAATGTAGGTAAGTGTCGGCGATGTTAGGGATGGCAGATTAGGGGTTAATAATATTTAACTAATGTTTGCGAGGCGGGAGTGCGGCGGTTTAGGGGTTAATATATTTATTATAGTGTCGGCAATGTCCGGTTCGGCAGATTAGGGGTTAAATATTTTTTTTTAATGTTTGTGATGTGGGAGGGCCTCAGTTTAGGGGTTAATAGGTAGTTTATGGGTGTTAGTGTACTTTTTAGCACTTTAGTTAAGAGTTTTATGCCACGGCGTTGTCGTGTAAAACTCTTAACTACTGACTTTAAAATGCGGTACCAGGCTTGACAGGAAAAGGTGCATCGCTAAATTTTTGGAAGACTCGTAATACCGGTGCTATGCAAGTCCCATTGAAAAAAGAGGATACGCAATTGACGTAAGTGGATTTGCGGTATTTCCGAGTCCGGCCAAAAAAGTGAGCGGTACACCTGTACCTGCAAGACTCGTAATACCAGCGGGCGTTAAAAAGCAGCATTGGGACCGGCCAACGCTGCTTTTAAAGCCTAACGCAAGACTCGTAATCTAGTCGATATTTTGTTACACATGTAAAGTGCCCCTTGATATTACATTTCTTCCCAGTGAACAGATCCTAAATAAATGTTCTTTGGATATATTGGTACTCACAGTCGAGTATTATTTGCAAAAGGCATTGAAACATTGAAACTTATGGTCAGTAATTTGGAGGAGGAGCATAAGACACAACTCTCTTCTGCTGATCTTGACAAGCTGCTGAAAGAGAATGCCACAAATATAGCAGAGCTGAAAAAATCCATCGAAGAGAGGAAGCGCTCAAAATTCCTTAGAGATTAACAGGATTATCAATCCGGGAGAGTCTATCGCTGGATTTATGACCCGAATGACTGCGACCGTTGCTCCACCAGCAAGCCGAGAAGATGTCAGAGGCAGCCAACACCGCTGGACCAATCAACAAGCAGCGGCTCCAAGATGTCATATTTTTCCCACGGGGAGTCATATGGAGGTGAAAGCAGTGCAGATGAAGGCATCACAAGCGGTCACAAAGAATCGACCCAGGAGAGGAGTACAGTTTGCACCACGGACCACCCATTCAGCACATCAGAGGAAATAACGGTAAAAATGTCTTCTGTTTCTCTTCAGGTGGATGAATGCTTAGTGCTTGATATGGGACTTTCTTTTTTTTCCCCATTCAGACTGTAACTGTTTCCAACTCCAGCAGGACTTAAAATGTTTCATTTAGAAGTATGGGCTAATAATTTGAGGAGTATTGAAAACCAAACTAAGGAGAGGAATGATGCAAGTATTTAGAGCTTGGGTAATAAGAGTTGTTATGGTACCAACACGATACCAAGGGTTAATACCAGATGGAAGATTCCCTGAATGTGAGATCAGCAACTCACAACCCAGCTAATTCCCTCCTCAAACATGAGACCAGGCTCCACATTGAAGGTTAAAACAGAATGCAATTTATTGAAGGCCATATGCCCAGTATTTATGCAAGTCTGACCCCAGATGGGGGGTTGAAAGAATATTGTACATTAGATAGAGGGAAAACGCCCTTTGACATGCCACAATAGAATTACATTACTGAAGCAGATAACCAAGTTAAACACAAGACACACTTGAGCTTTTCTTATCACTTGGGCATCTACTCTCTGGATGGGATTAAACAATGTGAATGTTTATCACTTAAACTTAATTACAACACACAATAGCTGATGCCAGCAACCTTGTATTTAGAAAATAACTTCTTTTTTTTTTTTTTTTTTTTAAAGTAATTTTTATTGAGGTAAAATGGCAAACAAAAATTCAATTTCTAAAAGAAACATCATGGCAACATGCCCATTTGACATACATCAAGATTTATATATTGGGTCCAAACAAACATGTCTGCACAGCTGTAGAATTTAAGTATATCGTAAGCAAAAGGCGCCTTGGTTAGCCATGCATATTACCTAATTTTAACTAAGTACATTCTCAGGAGGACAAATAACACAAATTAAAACAACTAACATAGAATAAGCCTAATTACAATGACCAAATCATAACCTATGCAGGCTTGTTTTTGTCCTTGATATAGTCCACAAACTTTATAATACCTACAATTTCAATGCATGAACCTCCCAACCATAAAGAGGCTTCTCCAAAGCCGTCCACAGCTGTGTGCAAAAAATAGGAGGGTTATATATGTGGTAGAGAGAAGGGCAGAGACTCCCTAACTCTGCCGGAAATTGCGGAGGGTTTTGGGGGGGGGGGGGGGTGTACATAGATGAAGTCGCTGCAGATGTTGTCAGAGCAGACGATGCTTCTAAATTGTAGTGGTCCTGTTTTGGACCTCTAGGTTAAGGAAAACTCTGCAGTGACATATAACATGTGATTAGGGATACAATAGCTACACAATAAGCTGCACTTAACTTACAGAAAATAACTTCTTAAAGCTGAACAAAGTTAACTCTTTCATTACTGACAGAAGGGTCTGTCACATGGCTCCTCCCCTGGTGAAACACTCCGGCAGACCCGGCTTGACCCTTTGGCGGGTCAACTTGGGGATGACCGGACTAGGAGGTGGTAGGCATGTCAGTTTGCCGGGACAATCCATCTGCATTCCCGTTTAGCTTACCGGGCCGGTAGCTGATGGTGAAGTTATAGGGTTGGAGGGCTAAACTCCACCGTAACAATCTACCATTGTCTCCTGAGACCCGGTTAAGCCAGACTAAGGGATTGTGGTCCGTTATGAGGGAAAATTCCTGTCCGTATAGATAAGGGTTCAACTTCTTCAGTGCCCAGACCAGGGCTAAACATTCCTTCTCTACTGCCGCATAACTTACTTCCGAGGTAACAACTTTCTGCTTAGGTATGTGACAGGGTGCTCTCCTCCATCCTCCCCGACTTGACTCAGCACAGCATCCAGTCCATACATGGAAGCATCTGTATGAATGAGAAAACGTTTGTTAGGGACTGGGGCAGCCAAGACAGGGGCATTCACAAGAGCCTGCTTCAGTGCCTGAAATGCGGCTTCACAAGCTGGAGACCACAGGACCTGTTTGGGGAGGTTCTTTTTAGTCAGGTCAGTCAGGGGCTTGGCGATAGTACTGTAGTCTGGGACAAAACATCAGTAATACCCGGCCGTCCCCAGGAAGGCTAGCACTTGGGTCTTAGTGATAGGTGTGGGCCAGTTAGCCACAGCCTCTACCTTGGCTGGCTCCGGTCTCTGGCTCCCACACCCCACTCGGTGACCCAAGTACTGTACTTCAGCCATACCTAGATGGCACTTGTCTGGTTTCAAGGTCAGGCCAGTGGCCCGAATCTTGTCCAGAACCACCCCTACATGGATAAGGTGTTCTTCCCAGGACTCACTGTAAACCGCAATGTTGTCCAGGTATGCACAAGCAAATTCATGGAAGCCATCAAGGAGTCTATCCACCATACGCTGGAAGGTAGCCGGAGCATTCTTCATCCCAAAGGGCATGACCTTAAACTGGTACAGGCCGAATGGGGTGACGAATGCCGACTTGGGGATAGCATCCTCAGCCAGGGGAATCTGCCAATATCCTTTACACAGGTCTATGGTGGTCAGATAGCGTCCCCTAGCAATACGGTCTAGTAATTCGTCTACCCGGGGCATCGGGTAAGCGTCAGTGGTGGTCCTCTCGTTGAGCCACCTGTAGTCCACACAGAACCGGGTGGTCCCATCTTTCTTAGGTACCAGGACTACAGGTGAAGCCCAAGGACTATCGGAGTGCTCGATGACTCCCATCCGAGCCATCTCCTGTATCTCCTTCTGCATTCCTTCTCGGACTGCTTCGGGTATACGGTAGGGAGGCTGTCGCAGGGTATGCTGTCCAGGGGTCTCTACCTTATGTACAGCTAGAGTAGTGTAGCCAAGCTCTTGGGAGAACGTCGCCTGCTTCTCCCACAGGAGCTGTCTTGCCTGTACCCTCTCGGTAGGGTTTAACCGGTCCCCTAGCTGCACAAGACTAGTGAGGTCAGTCTGGGGGTCCTTCTCTAATAAGTCGGGTAGGGGTAAATTCTCTGGGTCGTCTGCAGCAGGGGCACACACTGCAGCGACATCCTCTGGCCTCTCCTGATACTCCTTCAGCATGTTTACATGAAAGGATCGCTGGATCATTTCATCTGCACAGCTGGCTATAATATAGGTAGTATCACACACCTGAGATAACACCTTATACGGGCCCTGCCAAGATGCTTGCATCTTGTTGGTCTTCACAGGCTTGAGCACCAAAACTTTCTGTCCAACCTGGAAGACCAGCTGCCGGGCACCCCGATCGTACCACCCCTTCTGTCTCCCCTGGGCCACCTGGAGATTCTCTCTTACCATCAGGGACAGTTTCTCCATGCGGTCCCAGAGTTCCAGAACATATGGCACTATGGGGATCCCCTCCTGCTCTATCTCTCCCTCCCAGTATCCTCTAATGAGATCCAGGGGGCCGCGGACCCTTCTCCCATAGAGTAACTCAAAGGGAGAGAACCCAGTAGATTCCTGGGGCACCTCTCTGTACGCAAATAGCAGATGAGGCAGGAATCGTTCCCAGTCTCTGCAAGTGTCAGTAAAGGTCCTCAGCATCTGCTTGAGGGTGCCATTAAAGCGCTCGCAGAGACCGTTAGTCTGTGGGTGATAAGGCGAACTGAGCAATGGTTTAATGCCGCACACCTTCCACAGCTGCTGGGTGAGCACAGCGGTAAACTGGGTCCCCTGATCAGAGAGAATCTCCTTAGGGAACCCGACCCTAGTAAAAACCTTAACCAGGGCGTCAGCGACTGTCTCTGCCTCTATATTCGACAGTGCTACTGCCTCTGGGTAACGAGTGGCATAGTCCACCACAGTGAGAATATACTTCTTACCTGATGGACTAGCCCTGGCCAGTGGACCCACAATGTCAACGGCTATGCGGGAAAAGGGTTCCCCAATGACAGGCATAGTCATAAGCCTAGCTTTTGGGTGACCCCCCCCCCTTACCCACCCGTTGACAGGTGTCACAAGTACTACAATATACCCGCACATCTCGGTTAAAATTGGGCCAGAAGAAATTTTGGGTGATCCTATGAGCTGTGCGGTGGGACCCTAGATGTCCAGCTAATGGTACATCGTGCCCAATCCGCAGAATATCTTGCCGGTATTGCGCAGGCACTACCAGCTGCCGATTCTATGGAGGGGCAGTACTTTTCTGGGCAGGTTTGGGGATTCTATATAGCCTATCCCCCACCCACTCATAACGTTCCCCATCTACCCCCTCTTCTCCAGCATCTGCCCTAGCCTTGTACTTCTGAAGGGTCGGATCCTCCCGGGTTTCCCTCCCGTACGTCTCTGGGGTATCCCAGCCTAAAGGGGCCTGATCTAGGGTACAAGTCGGGGAAGAGAGTCTTACCTGGGTCTCAGCAGCAGGTGGGTCGGTCTCGGCGGCACAGGTCTGGGCACGGGTAGTCACAGGGTTAACATCAGCGGGACCCATGGGAGCGTAGGCCAAAACAAGGGGGGCCAAGTCATTTCCAAGGAGAACATCAGCTGGTTAATCCTTCATGACCCCCATATTCACATGTCTAATGCCCACTCCCCAATCCAAATGTACCCGGGCAACAGGTAGGCAGAACATAGTGCCCCCTGCCACCCTCACAGCCACAGTGTCTCCGGTGTGCTGATTCTCGGACACCAAGTTCTTTTGGAGCAAGGTCATGGTAGCGCCAGTATCCTGTAGACCACTGACCTCCTTCCCATTCACTTTAACCAGTTGCCGGTGCTGTTGTCGGTTATCCCGGTGGACAGCTTGCACAGGGTCTGCTTCATGTAGGATGCCCCAGCATTATTCCCCCTCTACGCAGTGGGCAGCAGGCTGAGGGTTGCGTGGGATTCCGCTGGCGGGTCTCCTCCAGGACTGTGCTTGGTTCGCAGTGTTTAGGGGACACTCCGATCTTTTGTGCCCTAGTTGCTTACATCCAAAGCACCGAATAGGCTGTGAGTAATCCCGTGAGGTGAACCGGGCTGTCTGAGGGTAGTTCGTGGCTGAAGGCGGTGTGGTATAGCGGTGCACCGGGGGTTGGTAACTGGCAGCTGCTGGGGTGACTGGGGGTCTGTACTCCACTCTAGCAGGGGGCTTAGTGGTAGCAGTATCCAGTTTGCGGGCATCCGTATACTCATCTGCCAGGCGAGCAGCTTCATGCAGGGTGGAGGGTTTACGGTCCCGAACCCACTCTCTAACTCCTGCTGATAACTTGTCAAAGCAATTTTCCAACAGGAATAGCTGCAGCACCTCTTCCCCAGATACGGCTTGGCACCCCGCCATCCAGTGAGCTGCTTTGCGGTGCACCTTACATGCCCACTCAACGTAGGAATCACCAGCCAATTTAACAGTGTCTCTAAACCGCCTCCGGTATGCCTCCGGTGTAACTGCATACCTGGAGAGCAGAGCCTCTTTTACAGTATTATAATCCCCGACTTCCTCATCTGGAATGGCCCGAAAAGCCTCACTGGCCCGGCCGGATAATTTTACGGATAATATCGTGACCCAGTCCTCTGCGGGTACCTGATGTAGTGCACATTGCCTCTCAAAATCCGCAAGGTACCGATCAATCTCTCCTTCTGTTTCCAGGAAGTTTTTTAAAAGCTGTAAAATGCACTTTTCTCTTTTCCACTGGGGTTGCTGTGACTTGGGCTGCTGCAGCGCCGCTTTGGCGAAGTAGGTTGGCCTCCACAGCTGCTATGACCCGGTCGATAATTTCCGCAGATGGGTTGGGACCATAATGTGCCAGTCTTATTTTAACCGCCCGGTCAAAGCTTGCTTCTTCGGGGGTTCTGTCTGATATGCTGGGCTCATTGGTTCCTTCGGGCCCTGGTACTCCATCTATCTCGGTCAGTCTTGTAATAATCTCCCTCTTCCTGAGGTTACTGGTTTGTTGGCCCCATTGTTCTAGCAGGTCTTTAAGGGTAGCTCTTTTTAGCCTTTCATACGGTATTCTCATTCGGTCTGGATGTGTAGTTGCTCTTCTGGGCGATAAAGATCCTCCCGTCGCTTGCCACCAATTGTTATGGTACCAACACGATAACAAGGGTTAATACCAGATGGAAGATGCCCTGAATGTGAGATCAGCAACTCACAACCCAGCTAATTCCCTCCTCAAACATGAGACCAGGCTCTACATTGAAGGTTAAAACAGAATGCAATTTATTGAAGGCCATATGCCCAGTATTTATGCAGGTCTGACCCCAGATGGGGGGTTGAAAGAATATTGTACATTAGATAGAGGGAAAACGCCCTTTGACATGCCACAATAGAATTACATTACTGAAGCAGATAACCAAGTTAAACACAAGACACACTTGAGCTTTTCTTATCACTTGGGCGTCTGCTCTCTGGATGGGATTAAACAATGTGAATGTTTATCACTTAAACTTAATTACAACACACAATAGCTGATGCAAGCAACCTTGTATTTAGAAAATAACTTCTTAAAGCTGAACAAAGTTAACTCTTTCAGTACTGACAGAAGGGTCTGTCACAAGAGTGTTTTCTGCCCCTCCAATACCAAAATTAGTCCTTGCTGATGTAGATACCGTACAATCAAGGACTTTGAAGCATTAACATATCTGAAATCTAGATCAGAGGGGATTCTGAAACAATTATAGGTATGTAGGGAGATTATAAAGAATTATGAACCATATATACAGCTAAGCTTTTTACATGTGAAAGAGAGAGAAAGCAGAGACGAAATAAGTGTCTACAAAAAAGACAGGGATTTCAGCATACACAAATTTCATTTATTAATTCACAAAAAATACATATATATACAGTGCTTATTGTTTCCTGTTCAGACATAGTGAAAGTGGACCCAAAAGTGTAGAGTACAATGAACTATTATCCAGACACACAGAGTGGTGCAGCTCAACCTGAATAATGCAAAAATAGGAAATTCTGAGCAACACCTCAACTAAAGGGTGACTTTGCAACCTAGGTGAAAAATTACCACCATAGTCATCCTTGAGGATCTATGCTTAGAATTCATAACAACTTATGTTTAATAGTCAATAACTGAGTGCAATTATTTATTATTTCTGTTGGGCTATCATGGAATTATTTTTAAATCTCATTGTAATATTCCAATCTTCTTTTCTCTAATCTTTGTCTCCAATCTTTTTCTCCCCCTCTGCTGTGTCTCAAACCGCTCCTCCCATGTTTACCCTCCTTTCTCTTTCCACAGCCTCACACCTAACATCAGATTCCAGATTTGCAAACACATTTTACATGCCTCACATCAGACTCCAGATTTGCAAGCACTAGCCCTCCAATTCCTTCCCACCACCACCCACCCTATTGTTTACCTTATTATATACACACACCTTATATCAGTAATTATGTGCAGCTGTCACTAATAATCCAGGATAGAGAAACCACTTCAGACTCACAGCCTTTGTACTGACATTTTACCACATTCTTTTACACTTTTCCAAACCTTACTTGCTCAGTCACCACACACTCCCCCCCCCCCCATGCTATGTCATCACTTGCTCTCAGGTAACTCTGCCTTATATCAGACATATTTCCTTTCTCCCTTACCTTCTGTGTCCATTCCCTCTCCTTTAGATTGTAAGTTTGAGAGCCTTTCTACCTGTAGGCCACTTTGTGTTTAAAGTGAACTACTACCTATTGCAGGGCATTCTTCCCCTTTTGTAAAACTCAATTATTGTACCTACAACTGTTATTTACCCTTACTGTACTCGTTTGTTTATTACTGTATCCCTGTAATGTTTTTTATTTTTTGTATAGCGCTGCATAATCTGCTGGAGCTTTATAAATAAATTATAATAATAATAAGTATAACCACATAATTTCCGTGCAGGTAATTAGGAAGAAAACAGAACACAAAAATGTTCCCAGCAACACCTCCACTAGAGGGTAGCTTTGCTACAATGGTGTAAAATGGCTACCTTAGTGATCCATGAGGATCTATGCTGGGATGTATAACATAACATATATGTAGTATAGCCAATAATATGATGAACAGTATACATACAGAGGTGTCATGAAAAATCTGTGTATAAGGATCTATGTGCACCCCCAATGCTATCAAATCACTACCAGTACAAGTTTCTATAGGACATAAATCCACAAATCCCTTTAATATCCACCAGGATGCCTCATAGTAGCCAGTACTAACTCATTTTTTTCAAATATTGCCATCTATTTGGATAGGATTTTACAGCCATTTGTCACATTATTCAGCAGCTATCATAAAGATATAGGGGACATACTGACTATGCTTAAGGGTTTACAATTTCAGAATGACAAGTATATTCTATTTAGCTTAGACATTGTCAGTCTCTACACTTCTATTACACATGAAAGTGGATTAGGAGCAATTAGATCCATCCTTTATTCAGATAATAGTTTAAACAAACTTCAGGTTCACTTTCTATTACAACTACTAGAACTAATTTTATATAACAATTTTTTTTTCTGTTTGAAGATACCTTCTTTGTACACTTACAAGGGGCAACTATGGGTTCCAATGTCGCCCCCAATTATGCAAATATATATATGAATGTTTTTTGAAGAAAAGTTCATTTTTGAACATCCATTATTCTTGGAATATGGCGCCTCTGGGTGGCGCTATATTGACAGTATCTTTTGTGTTTGGCTTGGCAACATTGGAACCCTTACAAAACTAGTTGCAGACTTGAATCACATGACTCAACACATTGGATTTACACTTACTTCGAATTAAAACATATTGGATTTCTTGGACACTACTGTGCTCAGGGATGGGAAAATTTTGACTACTGATCTTTACAAGAAAGATACAGATAGGAACAATTTGTTACACTATACCAGTACAAGTTTTTAAAGGACATAAATCCACAAATCCCTTTAATCTCCACCAGGACGCCACACAGTAGCCAAAACTAACTCACGGCTAGATTACAAGTTTTGCGTTTTGAGCATAACGCTGCTTTTTCACTACCGCTGCTATTACGAGTCTTGTAAGTACAGCTGTACCACACACTTTTTTGGCCGTCACACAACGTAACTATCGCAACTTTCAAAAAAACCTTTTTCAATGGGACTTCCATAGCGCCGGTATTACGAGTTTGCTTGTCCGGCCAAAAAGTGAGCAGTACAGCCTATAACTAGTGATGTCGCGAACCTAAAATTTTCGGTTCGTGAACGGCGGACTTGAACTTCCGGTATTGTTCGCGAACCCGCGAACCGCGCAAACCGCCATTGAATTCAATAGGCAGGCAAACTTTAAAACCTACAAGGACTCTTTCTGGCCACAATAGTGATGGAAAAGTTGTTTCAAGGGTACTAACACCTGGACTGTCGCATGCTGGAGGGGGATCCCTGGCAAAACTCCCATGGAAAATTACATAGTTTATGCAGAGTCTGCTTTTAAGCCATAATGGGCCTAAATCAACTAACATTCCCAAAGTGGCTGTCTCAAAACATCCCGGACAGAAGATAGATTGATAGATAGGATAGATAGATATACATAGATTGATAGTTAGATAGAATCGATAGAAGAGAAATAGATAGATTTGTTAGATATATAATTACCCTAATAAAGTCTAATAATTAAACATGCGTTCTTAGACCCAACTAGCTTGTGTTAATTAGTACTTTTCTTAGCACTTTAATCAATGTCCCCTCCCCCCCCTATCGGGGGTGTTCTATATGGCCTGCCTGATTACCCTGAAAAAATATAATAATAAGACTGGTCTGGTACCTATTTTAACTAGGTTGTGTTTTAAGTACTACCATTCTTAGCACTTTAATCTCTGTAACTCCCCCTATTTGGTGAGGTCTATACGGCCTGGATGATTACCCATACAAAATATAATAATAAGACATCTGCTCTTGGTCTGCGACCCATGGTAACAATGTTGTGTTAATTAGTAATGTCCTTCGCATTTTAATAGCTGTTACTCATACTCACCCTATCGGTGGAGGTCTATATGGCCTGCATGATTACCCTTACAAAATATAATAACCAAACATATGCTCTGGGACCCATGGTAAGTAGGTTGTGTTAAGTAGTACTGTTCTTTGCAGTTTAATACCTGTTACAACACCAAATGGTGGCAGGTCTATCTGGCCTTCATGATTAGCTGCAACCAAACCCAAAAAAAAGCCGAGTGGTCTTAGACTAACACCCATGGCTAACTCGGTTGTTTCAATTAGTACTATTCTTAGCACTTTCATCCCTGTTACGGGTGGTCTACATGGCCATCATGATTAGCCGAACAAAATACTACAATCCAACCTTTGCTCAGTCTTCATAGGCCCTTCATTGGCTGTATTTTGATAGTACAGTTCTTATTATTTTTATAGCTGATACAACACCGAATGGTGGCAGCTCTATATGGCCTGCAAGATTAGCCGCACCAAATACAAAAATAAATCCAAGCGGTCTTGGATTAACACCCATGGCTAACTCTGTTACTGAGGATTCGCCACAAATTTTACCCAAAATTTTAATTTTTAATTACTAAGAATACTGTGACAACAAATATGATTGGTGTAAATATCAGGCTGCAAGGCAGTAGGAAAGTGCAATTCACTGGCACCAGCAAACTGAGGATTCGCCACAAATATTACCCAAAATTTAAATTTTTAATTAATAAGAATACTGTGACAACAAATATGATTGGTGTAAATATTTTTCAAGTAGGCCTGGCACACAGGCTTGGAAGGCAGTAGAAAAGTGCAATTCTAGGGCACAAATTTAATTTTATTTAGTAACTATACTGTGACAACAATTAGGATTGGTGTAAATAGTTGGCAAGACGGCCTGGCACAAAAGGCTGGCAGGCAAGAGGTAGATGCAATTCAAGGACACTAGGAGACTGATTACTGACAGTCAAAACAGTGATGATTGACCATTTTGGCAATACTGTTAAAAGAAATAGGATTGCTGGCAATAATTGGCTAGGTGGGCCTGGCACACAGCAGGCTGCAAGGCAGGAGGAAAGTGCAATTCACTGGCACCAGCAAACTGAGGATTCGCCACAAATATTACCCAAAATTTTAATTTTTAATTAATAAGAATACTGTGACAATAAATATGATTGGTGTAAATATTTTTCAAGTAGGCCTGGCACACAGGCGTGGAAGGCAGTAGAAAAGTGCAATTCTAGGGCACGAGCAAACTGAGGATTAAGATCAACAATCAAATATTTTTTAATTTTAATTAGTAACTATACTGTGACAACAATTAGGATTGGTGTAAATAGTTGGCAAGACAGCCTGGCACAAAAGGCTGGCAGGCAGGAGGTAAATGCAATTCAAGGACACTAGGAGACTGAATATTTGCAGTCCAAAAAATTATGATTTTTATTTTTTTATATACTGTTACAAGAATTATGATTGGTGCCACTAATTGGCTAGTTGGGCCTGGCACACAGGCTGGCAGATATGAGTCGTGGATGGTAGGTAGGGCAGCAATTTAACACAGTATGCTGTGTAAGCGACAAAAACACAGGCCTGATAGAAAATTAAGTTAGATTACACTAGCAAAATATTTTAAAATTTTAGATTTTAATATTAAAATAATGTTAAGAAGTGCAATGCACATATGAGTGGTCGCACTGGCTGGCTGCTACGTAGGGCAGCAATTAACAACAGTATGCTTTGTAAGTCAGATAGACAGTTAGACACAGGCCTGATAGAAAATAAAATTAGATTACACTAGCATAATGATTTAAAGACTTTTTTTTGGCAATTTAAAGAAAAAGGTTAAGCACATAAATATGAGTCGTGGCTGTCTAGCCTTGGAAGGGCAGCTATTAAAAAGAGTAGGCTCTGTAAGTAAGATACACACACGCCTGATAGAAAATACTATTAGATTACACTAGAAAAATGATTTAAATTATTTTTTGGGGGGGGGATTAAAAAAAGGTTAAACACATATGAGTCGTGGCTCATAGACTAGGGAGGGCAGCAAGTAAACACAGTAGGCTCTGTATGTCAGCAAAACACACAGGCCTGATAGAAAATTATATTAGATTACACTATCAAACAAATTTAAAAATTTATTTTTTTAAATTTAAATTAAGGTGAAGAAGATATGAGTGCTGGGTGGATGCCTGGCACAGACCAATTAACCAAAAGACTGAAAAAAAATGAGGTATATTAATGCTGAGTGAGCCTGACAGACACAGGCCTGATAGTAAATGTAATTAGATTACACTAGCAAAATATTTTTTTTTTTAAATATAATGTTATAAACGGATATTAACACTGGTGGCTGGCACAGAGCAATGAACCAGAGTATATGCTGTGTGACACAGGCCTGATAGAAAATGAAAAAAAATTACACTAGCAAAATAATTACATTTTTTGGTTAGTTAAATTTAAACTAATGTTGTTAGGGAGATATCAGTGGTGGCAGTAATCACAGCAGCATATGCTGTGAGCCTTAAACACACAGCCTGAAAGCCAGGCAAATGCTAATAAAAAAAAAACGAAAAAAAAAAAAAAAACGGCACGAAATATAGCCCTAAAAAGGGCTTTTTGGGGTACTGTACTTGCAGCAGAGATGAGTGGAGTCCTTCTGGACTGTAAATACACTAGCCTAGCTATGTTTTTCCTATTAATGTCAGGAGCAAAAACACAACACGTCCTCTCATTAAGAAAGCAAGGTCGTTATGAGTCTAAAATGGCGGATTCCGAGTAGCTGGGAGGGTCTGTGAGGGAGTGTCTGATGTTGATTGGCTCTAATGTGTCAGACGGCTGTGACATAAAGGGTCAAAGTTTCCTCAATGATGACACATAGGGGCGGATCGAACATCGCCATGTGTTCGCCCACAAATGCGAACGCGAACAAGTTATGTTCGCTGTGAACCATTCGCGGGCGAACAGTTCGGGACATCACTACCTATAACTACAAGATCTGTACCGTCACATGAAAGTCAGTAGTTATGTGTTTTACTTTACAAAGCTGTAGCATAAAACTCATAACTAAAGTTCTACAAAGTACACTAACACCCATAAACTACCTATTAACCCCTAAATTGAGGCCCTCCCGCATCGCAAACACTAAAATAAAATTATTAACCCATAATCTGCTGCTCCGGACATCGCTGCCACTATAATAAACATATTAACCCCTAAACCGCCTCACTCCCACATCGTAAAAACTAGTTAAATATTATTAACCCCTAATCTGCTGCCCCAATGTCGTCGCCATCTACTTACACTTATTAACCCCTAATCTGCTGTCCCTAACATCGCCACAACCTACATTAATGTTATTAAACCCTAATCTGCTACCCCCAAATTGCCGCCAGCTAACTACACTTATTAACCCCTAATCTGCTGCCCCCAATGTCGCCCCCACTATACTAAAGTTATTAACCCCTAAACCTAACCCTAACCCTAACGTAACCCTAACACCCACTAACTTTAAGATAATTAAAATAATTCCAAATAAAAATTACTATTAATACCTAAATTATTCCTATTTAAAAATAAATAAATACTTACCTGTAAAATAAACTCTAAGCTAGCTACAATATAACTAATAGTTACATTGTAGCTATCTTAGGTTTTATTTTTATTTCACAGGTAAGTTTGTATTTATTTTAACTAGGTAGACTAGTTAGTAAATAGTTATTAACTATTTACTAGCTACCTAGTTAAAATAAATACAAATTTACCTGTAAAATAAAACATAACCTGAGTTACACTAACACCTAACATTACACTAAAATTAAATAAATTAAATTAAAAAAAATACATTTTTCTAAATTACAAAAAATAATAAACACTAATTTACACAAAATAAAAAAAGAAATTATCAAAAATAAAAATGAATGACTCCCTATCAAAATAAAAAAGCCCCCCCCAAAATAAAAAAAAAACCTAGCCTACACTAAACTGTCAATAGACCTTAAAAGGGCCTTTTGCAGGGCATTGCCCCAAAGAAATCAGCTCTTTTACCTGTAAAAAAAAAATACAAACAATCCCCCAACAGTAAAACCCACCACCCACACAACCAACCGCCCCCAAATAAAAACCTACCTAAAAAACCTAAGCTCCCCATTGCCCTGAAAAGGGCATTTGGATGGGCATTGCCCTTAAAAGGGCATTTAGCTCTTTTACGGTGCCCAAAGTCCCTAATCTAAAAAAAAAACCACCCAATAAACCCTTAAAAAAAACCTAACACTAACCCCCGAAGATCCACTTACAGTTTTTGAAGACCGGACATCCATCCTCATCCAGCCGGGAGAAGTCTTCATCCAAGCGGCAAGAAGTCCTCAATGAAGCCGGGAGAAGTCTTCATCCAAGCGGCAAGAAGTCATCCTCCAGGCGGGCAGAAGTCTTCATCCAGACAGCATCTTCTATCTTCATCCTTCCGATGTGGAGCGGCTCCATCTTCAAATCCGGCGCAGAGCATCCTCTTCATATGGTCCCAGCCGTACACTGAAGGTTTCCTTTAAGGGATGTCATCCAAGATGGCATCCCTTGAATTCCGATTGGCTGATAGAATTCTATCAGCCAATCGGAATTAAAGAGTAGAAAATCCTATTGGCTGATCCAATCAGCCAATAGGATTGAGCTTGCATTCTATTGGCTGATTGATGTTTATGGAGAAATCGTGCATGAGCATGTCAAAGCAGCTCAAAGCAGTGTTTGTATTTGTGTGCGGTATGGAGCTCAACGCTGCCATATTGCCCGCAAACACAGTTTTTTTGCAAACCTATAAAAGCAGCGCTATTAAAGGTGAGCAGTGGAAATAACTTGCAAGTTAGTAGTGAGCCAGCCATAACACAAAACTCGTAATCTGGCCGTCATTTTTTTCAAATATTGCCATCTATTTGGATAGGATTTTACTGCCATTTGTCACATTATTCAGCAGCTATCTTAAAGATACAGGGGATTTCCTGACTAAGCTTAAGGGTTTACCATTTCAGAATGTCAAGTATATTCTATTTAGCTTAGTCGTTGTCAGTCGCTACACTTCCATTACACATGAAAGTGGATTAGGAGCAATTAGATCCACCCTTTATTCAGAACTGTGCAGAAATGTGTGTAGCAAACAAAAAGATGTTAACAAAGAATATGCTCAACACAATGTACTAAAAACAATACTCTCCTTGTTAAATAAAGTGACCGCTGCCCTTCCTCAGTCTCTCCCCAAGGACTGTATAAGCAATAGACAAAACGAAATGGATGGCGCTGGTCTTGCAGAATGTTAAGTTTCTGATAATAGATAGAAATGGACTTGATGTGCAAGTTAAAATCTGTTGCAATAATGTGCAATATACTCACTCCTTAAGTAACGTGAGTCCTGCTTCTATGGTATATCCCTCTGTAATATGTCCCTCTCCAAAGGCAACAACAGGGAGGTTTTCAACAAAGGGCTGGAAAAGGATTGGAACCTCATCAGCAGTAAAATGAAACTTTAAATTGAAGAAACAAGTAGTAACTTACTTATCCAAAATAGCAAGTCCGGCTCGTCACAGCGAAATGATTGCCAAGTAGTGAGATAAAAAATGTTTTATTGTAGCTCTACGCGTTTCAACGCTTAAGCGTCTTTTTCAAGAGCAATAAAAGACAATAAAAACAAGTAACAGTTTGTATGATGCTGTGACAAAGTAGCCGGCTTTTATACAAATGTATCCATGTTCCAATTTCCTGTCTGTGGCAGGAAATTGGACTCACATAATAGAAACAGAATAAAAAGTACAAATTCCTACTAAATGTTTAGGCCCAACCTTATTTTTTAAAATGTTGAATCTTTTTATGTCGCTCATTTAACTTTTAAATATTAACTTTATATTAGGTTCGGCATAAACATGAACAATAAGAATAAAAGTGACCAATCAGTGCATTACTTAGCATTTTTATCCAATGAGAAGACAGAGTTAGATAAAGTCCCCATTCGAGTATTTCTTGAATTTCAGTTCCCTTTAAGGTCCGCTTAAAGTTCACGTGCTATTTTTAGCCAATCCCATGATGTTAGAAGATTTTCCGTGGATTTATGACGTCGTATGGGCTCGTTAGTCACGTGTTCTTTCTGACGAATCAGTGAGGACGTTTTTCCTTTGTGGCTTTAACCAAATATTCCGTTATAGGGAATTGCGATTATACATTTCTATGAATAGAAAATAGAACAGCGGCAGTATCCATTCTAAACACCAATACAATTGAAAATTATCTATGACAATTTTATATATAATTTGATAGTATGAGAAATATGTGCAAAGATGTTTTGCGCTGTGCGGACTTTAATGTATGTGAATACATGTGAATGAGAATTTAATTCTAATCACTAAATGGTACTTTCCAAAGTTTTCCTTCTATGAAGGATACTTTTACGGCAACCTTAAATTACATATAACTCAGTAACATCGACATTTATGCAATGGTATATCCAGAAAAATACTTTGCAAACACATTAAAGACTGTATTATCAATTTGAATCGTATGAAAAGGGAATTTAAAAAAATTTCTCTTTATATTATTAAACCCTTTGAGGAAATTTAGAGAGGGCAACATTTATCCGTTCAACTCATATAGGGATAAAAAATATAGTGCCTTTATATTTTATCATAACCTTATAGCTTTCCTACGTTAAAAAATGAATGAAAAGAGAAGTTATGTGTGCTAGTTAAAGGTATTTCATATTTTATGTTACCTAATTTGAATATGAATACATTTGTGAAATAGATACAATTTTTATGTAACCTTAATTTTGTGTTATCTAATATAAATGTGCTAAATACATTTAGTATAATAATACCAGTGGCGTGACCAATAAATTGGCTTTCTAAATTGTGTACAATAAGGAAACAAAAATAAAAGTAAAATAAAAATAATAATAAAATATTATTAATAAAAATGAAAAATATTGTGTAAACTCAATAAAGTGATATTATATGTGACTAAATAAATTACCTTAACAGTAGTAAATAATTACTTCATATATTAAAAGAATTCTCTATCTCTAATGGAATTAGTTTAAATAAAAGCTGCTATTCGAATATCTTTGTTGAGCCCCCAATGATTGTAAGTTCTTAGTGTGTGAATCCACCATAGTTCCCTCCTGTTTAACTCATCATCCAAATTCCCTCCTCTCCAATGAGTGGTTACCTTTTCTATCCCTATCCATGAAAAATTCTTAAAATCAAATTTGGTGCAAGTGTTGCAATGTGAAGGGACACCATGATCTTCATGCCTCTTATCTATTTTGTTAAGGTGTTCTAAAATACGAGTCTTGAGAAATCTGGTTGTTTGTCCTAAATATTGGATCTGACAATTGCATTGTAATAGATAGATCACGTTCTGAGTCTTACATGTAATAAAATGTTTAATTATATAGGTCTTTCCCGTTACAGAGGAAGTAAAAGTTTTATGGGTTCTTTTTGTGTAATTGCATCCTTTACATTTTCCACAAGTATAGAATCCTTGTAAGTTAGATATACTCAAAGGTGGTTTGGGGGCCATGCCTTTAATTAAAGAAGGGGCCAACTTTTGTTTAAAATTACTACTTCTTCTATATGTGATCTGGGGTTTATTGGGTATGATATTACTTAACAATTCGTCATTCTGTAAAATATGCCAGTGTTTTTTGATTATTTTATTGATTTGATGGTGCCCTGAATTAAAAGTTGTAACAAATCTGGGGAAGGAGGATTGTTGATTTATTGTAGTTTTATTTTTTGCCAAAATTAGATTGCGATCCTGATTTTTAATTAACTGTCTATATTAGATAACACAAAATTAAGGTTACATAAAAATTGTATCTATTTCACAAATGTATTCATATTCAAATTAGGTAACATAAAATATGAAATACCTTTAACTAGCACACATAACTTCTCTTTTCATTCATTTTTTAACGTAGGAAAGCTATAAGGTTATGATAAAATATAAAGGCACTATATTTTTTATCCCTATATGAGTTGAACGGATAAATGTTGCCCTCTCTAAATTTCCTCAAAGGGTTTAATAATATAAAGAGAAATTTTTTTAAATTCCCTTTTCATACGATTCAAATTGATAATACAGTCTTTAATGTGTTTGCAAAGTATTTTTCTGGATATACCATTGCATAAATGTCGATGTTACTGAGTTATATGTAATTTAAGGTTGCCGTAAAAGTATCCTTCATAGAAGGAAAACTTTGGAAAGTACCATTTAGTGATTAGAATTAAATTCTCATTCACATGTATTCACATACATTAAAGTCCGCACAGCGCAAAACATCTTTGCACATATTTCTCATACTATCAAATTATATATAAAATTGTCATAGATAATTTTCAATTGTATTGGTGTTTAGAATGGATACTGCCGCTGTTCTATTTTCTATTCATAGAAATGTATAATCGCAATTCCCTATAACGGAATATTTGGTTAAAGCCACAAAGGAAAAACGTCCTCACTGATTCGTCAGAAAGAACACGTGACTAACGAGCCCATACGACGTCATAAATCCACGGAAAATCTTCTAACATCATGGGATTGGCTAAAAATAGCACGTGAACTTTAAGCGGACCTTAAAGGGAACTGAAATTCAAGAAATACTCGAATGGGGACTTTATCTAACTCTGTCTTCTCATTGGATAAAAATGCACTGATTGGTCACTTTTATTCTTATTGTTCATGTTTATGCCGAACCTAATATAAAGTTAATATTTAAAAGTTAAATGAGCGACATAAAAAGATTCAACATTTTAAAAAACAAGGTTGGGCCTAAACATTTAGTAGGAATTTGTACTTTTTATTCTGTTTCTATTATGTGAGTCCAATTTCCTGCCACAGACAGGAAATTGGAACATGGATACATTTGTATAAAAGCCGGCTACTTTGTCACAGCATCATACAAACTGTTACTTGTTTTTATTGTCTTTTATTGCTCTTGAAAAAGACGCTTAAGCGTTGAAACGCGTAGAGCTACAATAAAACATTTTTTATCTCACTACTTGGCAATCATTTCGCTGTGACGAGCCGGACTTGCTATTTTGGATAAGTAAGTTACTACTTGTTTCTTCAATTTAAAGTTTCATTTTACTGCTGATGAGGTTCCAATCCTTTTCCAGCCCTTTGTTGAAAACCTCCCTGTTGTTGCCTTTGGAGAGGGACATATTACAGAGGGATATACCATAGAAGCAGGACTCACGTTACTTAAGGAGTGAGTATATTGCACATTATTGCAACAGATTTTAACTTGCACATCAAGTCCATTTCTATCTATTATCAGAAACTTAACATTCTGCAAGACCAGCGCCATCCATTTCGTTTTGTCTACCCTTTATTCAGAGAAGTGTTTAAACAAACTTCAAGTTTACTTTCTATTACAACTACTAGAACTAATTTTATATAACATTTTTTTTTGTTTGTTTGAAGATACCTTCTTTGTACAATTACAAGGGACAACTATGGGTTCCAATGTCGCCCCCAATTATGCAAATATATATATATATATATATATATATATATATATATATATATATATTTTATTTTTATTTTTTTGAAGAAAAGTTCATTTTTGAAAATCCAATGTTTCCTCCAATATGGCGCCTCTGGGTGGTGCTATATTGACAATATATTTTGTGTTTGGCTTGGCGATATTGGAACCCTTACAAAACTAGTTGCAGACTTGAATCAAATTACTCAACACATTCGATTTACATTTACTTTGAATGAGAACAGATTGGATTTCTTGGACACTACTGTGCTCAGGGATGGTTATATTTTGACTACTGGTCTTTACAGGAAAGATACAAATAGGAACAACTTGTTACACTATACCAGCGAACATCAATTCTTCATTAATTAAGTCACTACCTAGGAGTCAGTTCTTATGTGTCAGATGTATTGTAGCAAACAAGGAGATTGCCAAATTAAGACTATTGGAGATGGGACAAAAATGTATTGACAGAGGTTACCCTATGAGTTTAATTCAAGATAAGATTGATACAGTGTTATCTACCCCTAGAGATTCCTTGTTTAGTCATCAAGAAAAGATGAAGAAGAATAAAGACAGATTGGTATTTGTGTCACAGTACTCTAATCAAAGTGCCTTGATACAAAATATTGTTCGCAAGCATTGGCATGTACTTGAAAAATGTAATCCCACCATCCCAGAATTTAGAGACATGCCAATGCCTGTGTATAAACGTAGCAGTAATTTGCATGATAGGCTGATAAGAGCAGATTTAGGTTCCCCTAATATCTTAAAACAAACTTATATCACTTGGTCCAATAAAGGCTGTTATCCATGTTTGCAGTGCTCTAGCTGTAACTCAATGATCAGCAGGAGCGTAGTCCCCTTACTCTACTGTTCCTGCATTACAGTGTTAAAGGAGTTGGCAAATGCTACTGGACAGTTGTTGCACTTTACCACTGACTTATGGAGTGCTCATAGTGGCATCATGCCTATATTTCCCTGACGGCACACTGAGGGTAGCCCAGGGCATGTTATGAGGATGAGGCTGGTGCTACTGCTAGTAGTAGTGCAGCAGCAGGCAGCTTCAGTCTGGACAGGTGCAGGTCGGAAGATAAACAGGGACACAGATCATTCCTACTCTATGCCTAGATCTTTGGTAAGCAGTATACCACTGACAATATATTGCAGGCTTTTAGAAGATGGTAGCGCAGTAGGGAGAAGAGCTGGTAGACACCAAGGTAGAAATGGGATTTGTTGTTAAAGATGAAACACAAAATATGGCAGAGGCTCTCCGTTCTGGTCACTTTGTTAGGCTTACATCATACACCTGGTATTAAAGGCTGCTATCCCTTAAGGCAGCACTAGGTTAGCAACTTTAATTGAATGGTGCAGAAGGATTGCAGGTCAATTCCACCACAGTGTTAAAGCCATACAGTGCCTTAGGCAGTAGCAGGAGAAGGCAGGGCTTCCCCAGCACCGTCCTAAGCAAGATATGACTACTAATAAGTGTAACTCAACTGTGGATATGCTGGAACATATCTTTCTATGCTATGGCTTCCGATCAATACATTGGCATTGGGAATCCATTAGGCAGAGATTAATGGACCATGATCAGTTAGTGGCAGTTCTTAAAGCCTTTTAGGGATGCCACTGAGAACTTGAGCCAAAATACTGCCAGTCTGTGTCAAGTCATACCCTTGTTCACTCACCTATTGAGCAAGATGGATGCCTTCTTGGAAAATTGTGAAGTGGTTCCTGATGGAGTACTAAACAGTAAGGGAGCAGTACTTTTCAGAAGGCTGAAAGATCAGCGGAAATGTTTCATCCTGGACTGTCTGGAGAAATGCCCTGACCTGATGCTGACCACCTTGTGTGATCTAAGAACTAATGAAAAAATGGCTCTCTGAACCAATAACCTGCCATCTTAGAGGAACAAACTGAATGGCATAGTACGTGTGGTCCAAGAAAAGGAGGGCATTCTTTGTGAGGTAGAATTGCAGGTGCAGTAGACAGATTTTTTTTTTCATTTTCTACCAGCAGTTGCAGCAGCACAACACATCTGAGTGAAGCAGCAGCTGCATTTTGCTTGGAGACAACAGACAGTTTGGGGAAGGGGAGTACAGGTGGCTCAGACATGGTAGAGGCTTATCTTTGCAAACCTCTTTTCCCCACTACAGCAAAATCTCAGAGCTATTTGGCAAAGAGGATTGTGTGGCCTGCCCTGGCTAGTAGTTCAGGAGCTCTTCTCCCTCAACCCCAGGGTAAAGAGAGCGAGAATTTTCATTAACTGGCAAGATAATTAACCTTTAGCACTCACAAATGTCACCACAGCTCATGGAGTAAATGGCATTTAACAAATTTTGCATTCCCAAGCTAGGTTTCCATGCCCGTAGCTTTGACACAAAATATTTTTTTCTCCTCCTGCTTCCTGTCATCATCCTTAAATGCCTAATCCTTCAACGGCTGTGTCCAAGGGACCCTAGGCACGTGTTTGTCCTCATCTTCCTTTGGATGTGTTTTTTTAAGGTTTATGTACGGTGAGGCCTACCTAGTTTAGTAAGTATACTGCCTGCTTCTGTGTCTTCTGCTTCTGTCCTTCCTCCTTTGTGGTGGTCATTATCCATCAAAGCCTCATTCTTAGAGAATTGCTGGCTGCTGTTTTCAGTGGGCTCTAGGCACATGCTTGTCCTCTTCCTCCCTTGGAGGTGTATTTTTGAGGTTTATGTACTGTGAGGTTTACCTAGTTCAGTAAGTCTGGTGCCTGCTGCTGCACTTTCTGTTCTGTGATGGTCATCATCCATCCTTAGAGAACTGCTGGCTTCTGTGTCCAAAGAAGTCTAGGCATGTGTTTGTCCTCCTCCATTGCAAGTGTATTTCTTAAGGTTTACCTACTATAATCAGAGGCCTACCTCGTTCAAGTAAGTCTGCTGCCTGCTGCTGCCAGTCCTGATCTTCCTGCTCTGTGGTGATCATCATCCATCAAACGTATCCTTAGGGAACTACTTGCTGCTGTTTTCTAGGGACTCTAGTCACGTGTTTGTCCTCCTCCTCCCATGGAGGGTGTATTTATGTACTGTGAGGCCTACTTAGTTCAGTAAATCTGCTGCCTGCTGCTGAAAATCCTGCCCTTCTTTGTCAATGCCAAATCCTTAGGTAATTGCTGGCCGCTGTAACCAAGGGTGTATTTATGAGGTTTATGTACCATGTAGCCTACCTAGTTCAATATGTCTGCTGTCTGCTGCTGCCACTTTTGCTCCTGCCCTTCCTGCTCTGTGGTGGTCATCATCAATCTCAAATCCTTACAGTGCCGCCCACTGTGTGCAAGGGACACTAGGCACGTGTTTGTCAGCGATTTTGCCAGTCAGGTGGCCTAATAAAGTAGCCAGGTATGGGCAATGTAATACTTTGCAATGCTATACCATATACACAAACACATATACATTACCAGTGTACGCCCTCAAATTCTATACTATGTTTTGCAAGCATAAATTCAAGCACACATATCTAGCATACACATAGATGCATATAACATACACAACTACAGGCACACACACATACACACATGTGCCCACAAATACAACTACAAACATATATGGATTAATACACACCCACTCATGCATGCACACACCCTCTTATATGAACATGCATAAATCTAAAGACACAAATATACACATACTCATGCATACAGACACATATACACATGCACACATATACATAAATACTGTACACACATCTATGCACACAGTCTCCTATAGATAGCTGAGACGTACATAAACACACAAACACCAATACACGAATGCACACAAACACAGAAATATATACAGAGATGTAAATGCACACATGAATAAACACATGCATATACACATACACCACACACATACAAACACACAGACTCATGAATACACACAGGAGTAGAATATTATTTAATCATGTACAGTGTACAAGATATAAGCAGATAGAAAGCATAAAAGTTCTAATGAAAGGTAAATGATTTAATAAGTGGAGTAGAATTGCCTAGCCTCTAATCTGAAAATAACTACAAGCTATTTTATATCACTAAGGGGACTTATCCATTTAGTGGCAGTAAATACCCCAAGGCAATTAACTGTTCTGTGATCAGCTGTAAACTCCCATTCAAATCAATTTCCTGGGATCAGCTGCACTAGTGGCCTGTATGATCAGATGCACTATGGTTAGATTATTAGGTGAGATCTTGTACAAAGATAATAGCCCATCTACTGGTGTCAGCCCTGGCATGAAAATATCTTCTGTAAAACACTGACTCTGCGTATAGACATAAATTATAAGACAGAGATCTTCACAGGTTCATGAGTGCTCATGTATAAAATGCCCTCAAACACTTCCTCATCTATCTGCATTTCAGAAACAAAATTATTCTAATTCCAGTCAGAGGAAAAACATCTTAAAGAATCAAAAGAAAAAAGTCACCTGCACACCCAAAATTAAAGAAATATTAAACACTAAATTTATGCTACATAGTATTATATTTTCAAAGCAAATATTAGCCTAAAAATAATAAGCAGAATATTTTTTTAAACAGCTGCTCAAATATTGACAAAATTAGTTATCTTATCTTATATCCCAGTTTGCCCAGTTATGCCCAGTTTGTTTTGAAATATAGATCTCTATGGGCTATATTACAAGTGGCTCTGTACTTATAGCGAAGGTCACAATAAGCAGTACGTGCATATGGAAGTTTGTGAATTCACTATTAGATAGCTGTTAAAGGTATCACCTGTACATCACTTTTGTTATTTTCTTATAAATCCTTTTGTAAGAAAATAACAAAAGTGATGAACAGGAGTTTTACTTTTTTAGAATACACTGACTAACACGGTACTACTCTTTATATATATATATATTGTACACATAGAGAGAAGCACGCACTCAGAAATGAACAACCAGCTCAATATCTTGTTAGCTTGTTCTATGGCGATTGGTGGCTACATTTAGCGAGAGGTTCACAAAACAGAAAGTAAAACACCTGAAGCTAGCAGGTACACAGCAAGTAAAACACCTGAAGCTAGCAAGTACACAGCAAGTAAATCACCTGACACTAGCAGGTACACAGCAAGTAAATCACCTGAAGCTAGCAGGTACACAGCAAGTAAAACACCTGAAGCTAGCAGGTACACAGAAAGTAAAACAGCTGAAGCTAGCAGGCAAACAGAAAGTAAAACAGCTGAAGCTAGCAGGTACACAGCAAGTAAAACAGCGGAAGCTAGCAGGCACACAGAAAGTAAAACAGCGGAAGCTAGCAGGCACACAGCAAGTAAAACACCTGAAGCTAGCAGGCACACAGAAAGTAAAAAACAACAAGCTAGTAGGCACACAGAAAGTAAAAAACCTGAAGCTAGCAGGTACACAGCAAGTAAAACACCTGAAGCTATCAGGTACACATAAAGTAACACACCTGAAGCTAGCAGGCACACAGAAAGTGAAACAGCTGATGCTAGCAGGTACACAGAAAGTAAAACAGCTGAAGCTAGCAGGTACACAGAAAGTAAAACAGCTGAAGCTATCAGGTACACAGAAAGTAAAACACCTGAAGATAGCAGGCACACAGAAAGTAAAACAGCTGAAGCTAGCAGGTACACAGTAAGTAAACACCTGAAGCTAGCAGGTACACAGTAAGTAAAAAACATGAAGATAGCAGGTACACAGCAAGAAAATCACCAGAAGCTAGAAGGTACACAGTAAGTAAAAAAGCTGAAGATAACAGGTACACATCAAGTAAAACACCTGACGCTAGCAGGTACACATCAAGTAAAACAGCTGATGCTAGCAGGTACACAGCATGTAAAACACCTGACTCTAGCAGGTACACAGCAAGTAAAACACCTGAAGCTAGCAGGTACACAGAAAGCAAAACGCCTGAAGCTAGCAGGTACACAGCAAGTAAAATTCCTGAAGCTATCAGGTACACAACAGGTAAAACAGTTGAAGCTAGCAGGTACACAGTAAGTAAAACATATGAAGATAGCAGGTACACAGTAAGTAAAAAAGCTGAAGCTAGCAGGTACACAGAAAGTGAAACACCTGAAGATAGCAGGTACAAAACAGGAAAAACACCTGAAGCTAGCAAGTACACAGCAAGTAAAACACCTGAAGCTAGCAGGTACACATCAAGTAAAACACCTGAAGCTAGCAGGTACACAGAAAGTACACCTGAAGCTAGCAGGTACACAGAAAGTAAAACAGCTGAAGCTAGCAGGTACACAGAAAGTAAAACAGCTGAAGCTATCAGGCACACAGCAAGGAAAACACCTGAAGCTAGCAGACACACAGAAAGTAAAACAGCTGAAGCTAGCAGGCACACAGAAAGTAAAACAGCTGAAGCTAGCAGGCACACAGAAAGTAAAACACCTGAAGCTAGCAGGCACACAGAAAGTAAAACAGCTGAAGCTAGCAGGCACACAGAAAGTAAAACACCTGAAGCTAGCAGGTACACAGAAAGTAAAACAGCTGAAGCTAGCAGGTACACAGCAAGTAAAACACCTGAAGCTAGCAGGCACACAGAAAGTAAAACAGCTGAAGCTAGCGCAGGCACACAGCAAGTAAAACACCTGAAGCTAGCAGACACACAGAAAGTGAAACACCTGAAGCTAGCAGGCACACATAAAGTAAAAAACCTGAAGCTAGCAGGCACACAGAAAGTAAAACACCTGAAGCTAGCAGGTACACAGCAAGTAAAACACCTGAAGTTATCAGGTACATATAAAGTAACACACCTGAAGCTAGCAGGCACACAGAAAGTAAAACAGCTGAAGCTAGCAGGCACACAGAAAGTAAAAAGCCTGAAGCTAGCAGTCACACAGAAAGTAAAACACCTGAAGCTTGCAGGCACACAGAAAGTAAAACACCTGAAGCTAGCAGACACACAGAAAGTAAAACAGCTGAAGCTAGCAGGTACACAGCAAGTAAAACACCTGAAGCTATCAGGTACACATAAAGTAACACACCTGAAGCTAGCAGGCACACAGAAAGTAAAACAGCTGAAGCTAGCAGGCACAAAGAAAGTAAAAAGCCTGAAGCTAGCAGTCACACAGAAAGTAAAACACCTGAAGCTAGCAGACACACAGAAAGTGAAACACCTGAAGCTAGCAGGCACACAGAAAGTAAAAAACCTGAAGCTAGCAGGCACACAGAAAGTAAAACACTTGAAGCTAGCAGGTACACAGCAAGTAAAACACCTGAATCTATCAGGTACACATAAAGTAACACACCTGAAGCTAGCAGGCATACAGAAACTAAAACAGCTGAAGCTAGCAGGCACACAGAAAGTAAAAAGCCTGAAGCTAGCAGTCACACAGAAAGTAAAACACCTGAAGCTTGCAGGCACACAGAAAGTAAAACACCTGAAGCTAGCAGACACACAGAAAGTAAAACACCTGAAGCTAGCAGGCACAAAGAAAGTAAAACAGCTGAAGCTAGCAGGTACACAGAAAGTAAAACACCTGAAGCTAGCAGGTACACAGCAAGTAAAACTCATGAAGCTAGCAGGTACAAAGAAAGTAAAACACCTGAAGCTAGCAGGTACACAGAAAGTAAAACATCTGAAGCTAGCAGGTACACAGCAAGTAAAAATCATGAAGCTAGCAGGTACACAGAAAGTAAAACACCTGAAGTTAGCAGGTACACAGCAAGTAAAACTCATGAAGCTAGCAGGTACAAAGAAAGTAAAACACCTGAAGCTAGCAGGTACACAGAAAGTAAAACATCTGAAGCTAGCAGGTACACAGCAAGTAAAAATCATGAAGATAGCAGGTACACAGAAAGTAAAACACCTGAAGCTAGCAGACACACAGAAAGTGAAACACCTGAAGCTAGCAGGCACACAGAAAGTAAAACACCTGAAGCTAGCAGGTACACAGAAAGTAAAACACCTGAAGTTAGCAGGTACACAGAAAGTAAAACACCTGAAGCTAGCAGACACACAGAAAGTGAAACACCTGAAGCTAGCAGGCACACATAAAGTAAAACACCTGAAGCTAGCAGGTACACAGAAAGTAAAACACCTGAAGTTAGCAGGTACACAGAAAGTAAAACACCTGAAGCTATCAGGTACACAGAAAGTAAAACATCTGAAGCTAGCAGGTACACAGAAGGTAAAACACCTGAAGCTAGCAGGTACACAGCAAGTAAAAATCATGAAGCTAGCAGGTACACAGATAGTAAAACACCTGAAACTAGCAGGTACACAGCAAGAAAAACACCTGAAGCTAGCAGGTACACAGAAAGTAAAACATCTGAAGCTAGCAGGTACACAGCAAGTAAAACACCTGAAGCTAGCAGGTACACAGAAGGTAAAACACCTGAAGCTAGCAGGTACACAGCAAGTAAAACTCATGAAGCTAGCAGGTAAACAGAAAATAAAAAACCTAAATCAAGCAGGTACACAGAAAATAAAAAAACCTAAGGCTAGCAGGTACACAGCAAGTAAAACACCTGAAGCTAGCAGGCACACATAATGTAAAACAGCTGAAGCTAGCAGGTACACAGCAAGTAAAACACCTGAAGCTAGCAGGCACACAGAAAGTAAAACACCTGAAGCTAGCAGGCACACAGAAAGTAAAACACCTGAAGCTAGCAGGCACACAGAAAGTAAAACAGCTGAAGCTAGCAGGCACACAGAAAGTAAAACACCTGAAACTAGCAGGCACACAGCAAGTAAAACACCTGAAGCTAGCAGGTACACAGAAAGTAAAACACCTGAAGCTAGCAGGCACACAGAAAGTAAAACACCTAAGGCTAGCAGGCACACAGAAAGTAAAACACCTGAAGCTAGCAGGCACACAGAAAGTAAAACAGCTAAAGCGAGCAGGTACACAGAAAGTAAAACCCCTGAAGCTAGCAGGCACACAGAAAGTAAAACACCTGAAGCTAGCAGGTACACAGAAAGTAAAACACCTGAAGCTAGCAGGTACACAGCAAGTAAAACACCTGAAGCTAGCAGGTACACTGCAAGTAAAACACCTGAAGCTAGCAGGTACACTGCAAGTAAAACACCTGAAGCTAGCAAGTACTCAGAAAGTAAAACACCTGAAGCTAGCAGGTACACAGCAAGTAAAACTCATGAGGCTAGCAGGTAAACAGAAAATAAAAAACCTGAATCAAGCAGGTACACAGAAACGCAGGCACACAAAAAGTAAAAAACCTGAAGCTAGCAGGCACACAGAAAGTAAAACAGCTGAAGCTAGCAGGCACACAGAAAGTAAAACACCTGAAACTAGCAGGCACACAGCAAGTATAACACCTGAAGCTAGCAGGTACACAGAAAGTAAAACACCTGAAGCTAGCAGGCACACAGAAAGTAAAACACCTAAGGCTAGCAGGCACACAGAAAGTAAAACACCTGAAGCTAGCAGGCACACAGAAAGTAAAACACCTGAAGCTAGCAGGCACACAGAAAGTAAAACAGCTGAAGCTAGCAGGTACACAGAAAGTAAAACACCTGAAGCTAGCAGGTACACAGCAAGTAAAACACCTGAAGCTAGCAGACACAGAAAAAGTGAAACAACTGAAGCTAGCAGGCACACAGCAAGTAAAACACCTGAAGCTAGCAGACACACAGAAAGTAAAACACCTGAAGCTAGCAGGCACACAGAAAGTAAAACACCTGAAGCTAGCAGGTACACAGCAAGTAAAACACCTGAAGCTAGCAGACACACAGAAAGTGAAACACCTGAAGCTAGCAGGCACACAGAAAGTAAAACACCTGAAGCTAGCAGGTACACAGAAAGTAAAACATCTGAAGTTAGCAGGTACACAGCAAGTAAAACACCTGAAGCTAGCAGGTACACTGCAAGTAAAACACCTGAAGCTAGCAGGTACACAGCAAGAAAAACACCTGAAGCTAGCAGGTACACAGAAAGTAAAACATCTAAAGCTAGCAGGTACACAGCAAGTAAAACACCTGAAGCTATCAGGTACACAGAAAGTAAAACACCTGAAGCTAGCAGGTACACAGAAAGTAAAACATCTGAAGCTAGCAGGTACACAGAAAGTAAAACATCTGAATCTAGCAGGTACACTGCAAGTAAAACACCTGAAGCTAGCAGGCCCACATAATGTAAAACAGCTGAAGCTAGCAGGCACACAGAAAGTAAAACACCTGAACCTAGCAGGCACACAGAAAGTAAAACACCTGAAGCTAGCAGGCACACAGAAAGTAAAACAGCTGAAGCTAGCAGGCACACAGAAAGTAAAACAGCTGAAGCTAGCAGGCACACAGAAAGTAAAACACCTGAAACTAGCAGGCACACAGCAAGTAAAACACCTGAAGCTAGCAGGTACACAGAAAGTAAAACACCTGAAGCTAGCAGGCACACAGAAAGTAAAACACCTAAGGCTAGCAGGCACACAGAAAGTAAAACACCTGAAGCTAGCAGGCACACAGAAAGTAAAACACCTGAAGCTAGCAGGCACACAGAAAGTAAAACAGCTAAAGCAAGCAGGTACACAGAAAGTAAAACCCCTGAAGCTAGCAGGCACACAGAAAGTAAAACACCTGAAGCTAGCAGGTACACAGAAAGTAAAACACCTGAAGCTAGCAGGTACACAGAAAGTAAATCATCTGAAGCTAGCAGGTAAACAGCAAGTAAAACACCTGAAGCTAGCAGACACACAGAAAGTGAAACACCTGAAGCTAGCAGGTGCACAGAAAGTAAAACATGTGAAGCTAGCAGGTACACTGCAAGTAAAACACCTGAAGCTAGCAGGTACACAGCAAGTAAAACTCATGAAGCTAGCAGGTAAACAGAAAATAAAAAACCTGAATCAAGCAGGTACACAGAAAATAAAAAAACACCTAAGGCTAGCAGGTACAGAGCAAGTAAAACACCTGAAGCTAGCAGGCACACATAATGTAAAACAGCTGAAGCTAGCAGGTACACAGCAAGTAAAACACCTGAAGCTAGCAGGCACACAGAAAGTAAAACACCTGAAGCTAGCAGGCACACAGAAAGTAAAACACCTGAAGCTAGCAGGCACACAAAAAGTAAAAAACCTGAAGCTAGCAGGCACACAGAAAGTAAAACAGCTGAAGCTAGCAGGCACACAGAAAGTAAAACACCTGAAACTAGCAGGTACACAGCAAGTAAAACACCTGAAGCTAGCAGGTACACAGAAAGTAAAACACCTGAAGCTAGCAGGCACACAGAAAGTAAAACACCTAAGGCTAGCAGGCACACAGAAAGTAAAACACCTGAAGCTAGCAGGCACACAGAAAGTAAAACACCTGAAGCTAGCAGGCACACAGAAAGTAAAACAGCTGAAGCTAGCAGGTACACAGAAAGTAAAACACCTGAAGCTAGCAGGTACACAGCAAGTAAAACACCTGAAGCTAGCAGACACAGAGAAAGTGAAACACCTGAAGCTAGCAGGCACACAGAAAGTAAAACACCTGAAGCTAGCAGGTACACAGAAAGTAAAACACCTGAAGTTAGCAGGTACACAGCAAGTAAAACTCATGAAGCTAGCAGGTACACAGAAAGTAAAACACCTGAAGCTAGCAGGTGCACAGAAAGTAAAACATCTGAAGCAAGCAGGTACACAGCAAGTAAAAATCATGAAGCTAGCAGGTAAACAGAAAGTAAAACACCTGAAGCTAGCAGGTAAACAGCAAGTAAAATTCCAGAAGCTAGCAGGTACACAGCAAGTAAAACACCAGAAGCTAGCAGGTACACAGCAAGTTAAACACCTGAAGCTAGCAGGTACACAGAAAGCAAAACGCCTGAAGCTAGCAGGTACACAGCAAGTAAAATTCTTGAAGCTATCAGGTACACAACAGGTAAAACAGCTGAAGCTAGCAGGTACACAGTAAGGAAAACATATGAAGATAGCAGGTACACAGTAAGTAAAAAGGCTGAAGCTAGCAGGTACACAGAAAGTGAAACACCTGAAGATAACCGGTACAAAACAGGAAAAACACCTGAAGCTAGCAAGTACACAGCAAGTAAAACACCTGAAGCTAGCAGGTACACATCAAGTAAAACACCTGAAGCTAGCAGGTACACAGAAAGTAAACACCTGAAGCTAGCAGGTACACAGTAAGTAAAACACCTGAAGCTAGCAGGTACACAGTAAGTAAAAAAGCTGAAGATAGCAGGTACACAGCATGTAAAACACCTGATGCTAGCAGGTACACATCAAGTAAAACACCTGACATTAGCAGGTACGCATCAAGTAAAACACCTGAATCGAGCAGGTACACAGCATGTTAAACACCTGACTCTAGCAGGTACACATCAAGTAAAATACCTGATGCTAGCAGGTACACATCAAGTAAAATACCTGATGCTAGCAGGTACACATCAAGTAAAACACCTGAATCGAGCAGGTACACAAAAAGTAAAAAAAAACTGAAGCTAGCAGGTAAACAGCAAGTAAATCACCTGAAGCTAGCAGGTAAACATTAAGTAAAACACCTGAAGCTAGCAGGTACACATCAAATAAAACAATTGAAGCTATCAGGTACACAGTAAGCAAAACATCTGAAGCTAGCAGGTACACAGCAAGTAAAACAACTGAAGCTAGCAAGTACACATCAAGTAAAACACCTGAAGCTAGCAAGTACACAGCAAGTAAAAAATACCTGAAGCTAGCAGTTACACAGCAAGTAAATCAACTGAAGCTAGCAGATACACAGCAAATAAAACACCTGGAGCTAGCAGGTACACAGCAAGTAAAATACCTGAAGCTAGCAGGTACATAGCAAGTAAAACACCTGAAGCTAGCAGGTACACAGCAAGTAAAAAAACACCTGAAGCTTGCAGGTACACAGCAAGTAAATCACCTGAAGCTAGCAGGTACACAGCAAGTAAAACACCTGGAGCTAGCAGGTATACAGCAAGTAAAACACCTGGAGCTAGAAGGTACACAGCAAGTAAAACACCTGAAGCTATCAGGTACACAGCAAGTTAAACACTTGAAGCTATCAGGTACACAGTAAGCCAAACACCTGAAGCTAGCAGGTACACAGAAAGTAAAACACCTGAAGCTAGCAGGTACACAGCAAGTAAAACATTGGAAGCTATCAGGTACACAGCAAGTAGAACACCTGAAGCTAGCAAGTACACAGCAAGTAAAACACCTGAAGCTAGCGGGTACACATCAAGTAAAACACCTGAAGCTAGCAGATACACAGCAAGTAAAAAACACCTGAAGCTAGCAGGTACACAGAAACTGCAATGTACACAGTAAAATAAACACATGAATCTGCAAGGCAAACACGAAGCTAAACACCTGAACCTTCAAAGTACACAGTAAGCTAAACACCTGAACTTGCAAGGTACACAGTAAGCTAAACACCTGATGCTGCAAGGAAAACAGCAAGCTAAACACCTGAACCTGCAGGGTACACAGTTTGCTAAACACCTGAATCTGCAAGATACACAGTAACCTAAACACCCGAAGCTGTGAGGGAAACAGCAAGCTAAACACCTGAAGCTGTAAGGTGCACAGTAAGCTAAACACATGAAGCTGCAAGGTACACAGTAAGCTAAACACCTGAAGCTGCAAGGTACACAGTAAGCTAAACACCTAATGCTGTGAGGTACACAGTAAGCTAAACAACTGGAGTTGTGAGGTACACAGTAAGCTTAACACATGAGGCTGTAAAGTACACAGTGAGCTAAAAACCTGAAGCTGCAAGGTACACAGTAAGCTAAACACCTAAAGCTGCAAAATAAACAGTAAGCTAAACACATGAAGCTGCAAGGTACACAGTAAGCTATACACCTGAAGCTGCAAGGTACACAGTAAGCTAAACACATGAAGCTGCAAGGTACACCTAAAGCTGTGAGGAACACAGTAAGCCAAACACCTAATGCTGTGAGGTACACAGTAAGCTAAACAACTGGAGTTGTGAGGTACACAGTAAGCTTAACACATGAAGCTGCAAAGTACACAGTGAGCTAAAAACCTGAAGCTGCAAGGTACACAGTAAGCTAAACACCTAAAGCTGCAAAATAAACAGTAAGCTAAACACCTGGAGCTGGAAGGTACACAATAAGCTAAGCAGCTGAAGCTGCAAGGTACACAGTAAGCTAAACACCTGAAGCTGTGAGGTACACAGTAAGCTTAACACATGAGGCTGAAAAGTACACAGTGAATTAAAAACCTGAAGCTGCAAGGTACACAGTAAGCTAAACACCTAAAGCTGCAAAATAAACAGTAAGCTAAACACCTAGAGCTGAAAGGTACACAGTAAGCTAAGCACCTGAAGCTGCAAGGTACACAGTAAGCTAAACACATGAATCTGCAAGGTACACAGTAAGCTAAACACCTAAAGCTGCAAGGTACACAGTAAGCTAAACACATGAAGCTGCAAGGTACACAGTAAGCTAAACACCTGAAGCTGCAAGGTACACAGTGAGCTAAACACCTGAAGCTCCAAGGTACACAGTAAGCTAAGCACCAGAAGCTGCAAGGTACACAGTAAGCTAAACACTAGAAGCTGCAAGGTACACAGTAAGCTAAACACATGAAGCTGCAAGGTACACAGTAAGCTAAACACCAGAAGCTGCAAGGTATACAGTAAGCTAAATACCTAAAGCTGTGAGGTACACAAAAAGCTAAACACCTGAAGCTGTGAGGTACACAGTAAGCTAAACACCTGAAGCTGCAAGGTAAACAGTGAGCTAAACACCTGAAGCTCCAAGGTACACAGTAAGCTAAGCTCCAGAAGCTGCAAGGTACACAGTAAGCTAAACACTAGAAGCTGCAAGATACACAGTAAGCTAAACACATGAAGCTGCAAGGTACACAGTAAGCTAAACACCAGAAGCTGCAAGGTACACATCAAGCTAAACAACTGGAGTTGTGAGGTACATAGTAAGCTTAACACCTGAAGCTGCAAGGTACACAGTAAGCTAAACACCTGAAGCTGCAAGGTACACCATTTGCTAAACACCTGAAGCTACAAGGTACACAGTAAGCAAAACACCTGAAGCTACAAGGTACACAGTAAGCTAAACACCTGAAGCTGTAAGGTACACAGTAAGCTAAACACCTGAAGCTGTAAGGTGCACAGTAAGCTAAACACATGAAGCTGCAAGGTACACAGTAAGCTAAACACCTGAAGCTGCACTTTACACAGTAAGGTAAACACCTGAAGCTAAACACATAAGCCTGCAAGGTACACAGTAAGCTTAATACCTGAAGCTACAAGGTACACAGTAAGCTAAACACCTGAAGCTACAAGGTACACAGTAAGCTAAACACCTGAAGCTGCAATGTACACAGTAAGCTAAACACATGAAGCTGCAAGGTACACAGTAAGCTAAACACCTGAAGCTGCAATGTACACAGTAAGGTAAACATCTGAAGCTGCAAGATACAGAGCAAGCTAAACACCTGAAGCTGCAAGGTACACAGTAAGCTAAACACCTGAAGCTGCAAGGTACACCGTTTGCTAAACACCTGAAGCTACAAGGTACACAGTAAGCTAAACACCTGAAGCTACAAGGTACACAGTAAGCTAAACACCTGAAGCTGTAAGGTACACAGTAAGCTAAACACCTGAAGCTGTAAGGTGCACAGTAAGCTAAACACATGAAGCTGCAAGGTACACAGTAAGCTAAACACCTGAAGCTGCAATTTACACAGTAAGGTAAACACCTGAAGCTAAACACATAAGCCTGCAAGGTACACAGTAAGCTTAATACCTGAAGCTACAAGGTACACAGTAAGCTAAACACCTGAAGCTACAAGGTACACAGTAAGCTAAACACCTGAAGCTGCAATGTACACAGTAAGCTAAACACATGAAGCTGCAAGGTACACAGTAAGCTAAACACCTGAAGCTGCAATGTACACAGTAAGGTAAACACCTGAAGCTGCAGGGTACACAGTAAGCTAAACACATGAAGCTGCAAGGTACACAGTAAGCTTAACACCTGAACCTGCAAGATACACAGTAAGCATAACACCTGAGCCTGCAAGGTACACAGAAAGCTTAACACCTGAAGCTGCAATGTATACAGTAAGGTAAACAGCTGAAGCTGCAGGGTACACAGTAAGCTAAACACATGAAGCTGCAAGGTACACAGTTAGCTTAACACCTGAACCTGCAAGATACACAGAAACCTTAACACCTGAACCTGCAAGATACAAAGTAAACTAAACAACTGAAGCTGCAAGGTAAAGAGTAAGCTAAACACCTGAAGCTGCAAGGTAAAGAGTAAGCTAAACACCTGAAACTGCAAAGTACACAGTAAGCTAAACACCTGATTTGAATAGCCAATAGAATTTAATTAGCTTTCATCCTATTGGCTGATTTGAATTTCAAGAATCAAATCAGCAATAAGGAATGCAAGGGATGCCATTTTGAAAAGGCTCCCTTGCATTGAAGATCCAGTGTACGGCGGTGACCTTATGAAGAGGACGCTCCGTGTCGGATGTCTTCAAGGATGGATCTGCTCTGAGCCGCCGAGATGAAGATAGAAGACGCCTCCTGGATGAAGACTTCTCGCCTCCTGGATGAAGACTTCTCGCCGCCTGGATGAAGACTTTTCGCCGACTGGATGAAGACTTTTCGCCCCCTGGATGAAGACTTCTCGCCGCCTGGATGAGGATGGATGTCCGGATTTCAGAAACTTTGAGTGGATCTTCAGGGGTTAGTGTTGTTTTTTTAAAAAAAATCTGGGTGTGTTTTTTTTTTTAGATTAGGGTTTTGGGCTTTAGATAAAAGAGCTAAATGCCCTTTTCAGGGAAATGTCAAAGATCTGAACGCCCTTTTAAGGGCAATGCCCATACAAATGCCCTTTTCAGGGCAATGGTTAGCTTAGGTTTTTGTTAGAGTTAGGTTTTCTTATTTTGTGGGGTTGGTTGGGTGGTGGTTTTTACTGCTGGGGGGTCTTTGTATTTTTTTCCAGATAAAAGAGCTGATTTCTTTACAGCAATGCCCTACAAAAGGTCCTTTTAAGGGCTATTGGTAGTTTATTGTAGGCTAGGGTTTAGTAAGTAAGCTAAACACATGAAGCTGTGAGGTACACAGTAAGCTAAACACCTGAAGCTGTGAGGTACACAGTAAGTTAAACACCTGAAGCTGCAAGGTACACAGTGAGCTAAACACCTGAAGCTGCAAAATACACAGTAAGCTAAACACATGAAGCTGCAAGGTACACAGTAAGCTAAACACCTGAAGCTGTGAGGTACACAGTAAGCTAAACAACTGAAGCTGCAAGGTACACAGTAAGCTAAACACCTGAAGCTGCAAAATACACAGTGAGCTAAACTCCTGAAGCTGCAAGGTACACAGTGAGCAAAACACCTAAAGCTGCAAGATAAACAGTAAGCTAAACACATGAAGCTGCAAGGTACACAGTAAGCTAAACACATGAAGCTGCAAGGTACACAGTAAGCTAAACACATGAAGCTGCAAGGTACACAGTAAGATAAACACCTGAAGTTGTGAGGTACACAGTAAGCTAAACACCTGAAGCTGTGAGGTACACAGTAAGCTAAACACCTGAAGCTGCAAGGTACACAGTAAGCTAAACACATGAAGCTGCAAGGTACACAGTAAGCTAAACACCTGAAGCTGTGAGGTACACAGTAATCTAAACACCTGAAGCTGCAAGGTACACAGGAAGCTAAACACATGAAGCTGCAAGGTACACAGTAAGCTAAACACCTAAAGCTGTGAGGTACACAGTAAGCTTAACACCTGAAGCTGCAAGGTACACAGTAAGCTAAACACATGAAGCTGCAAGGTACACATCAAGCTAAACACCAGAAGCTGCAAGGTACACAGTAAGCTAAACACCAGAAGCTGCAAGGTACACAGTATGCTAAACACCAGAAGCTGCAAGGTACACAGTATGCTAAACACCAGAAGCTGCAATATACACAGTGAGCTAAACACCTGAAGCTGCAAGTAACACAGTAAGCTAAACTCCTGAAGCTGCAAGGTACACAGTGAGCTAAACACCTGAAGCTGCAAGATTCACAGTAAGCTAAACTCCTGAAGCTGCAATATACACAGTGAGCTAAACACCTGAAGCTGCAAGGTACACAGTGAGCTAAACTCCTGAAGCTGCAAGGTACACAGTGAGCTAAACACATGAAGCTGCAAGATACAGAGTAAGCTAAACATCTGAAGCTGCAACTTACACAGTAAGCTAAAGAACTAAATCTGCAATGTACAAAGTAAGCTAAACACCTGAAGCTGCAAGATACACAGTAAGCTAAACACCTGAAGCTTTGAGGTAAGCAGTAAGCTAAACACATGAAGCTGCAAGGTACACAGTAAGCTAAACACCTGAAGCTGAAGGTACACAGTAAGCTAAACACCTGAAGCTGCAAGGTACACAGTAAGCTAAACATATGAAGCTGCAAGGTACACAGTAAGCTAAACACCTGAAGCTGAAGGTACACAGTAAGCTAAACACCTGAAGCTGCAAGGTACACAGTAAGCTAAACACCTAATGCTGTGAGGTACACAGTAAGCTAAATGCCTGAAGCTTCAAGATACACAGCAAGCTAAACACCTGAAGCTGCAAGATACACAGTAAGCTAAACACCTGAAGCTTTGAGGTAAACAGTAAGCTAAACACATGAAGCTGCAAGGTACACAATAAGCTAAACTCCTTAAGCTGCAAGGTACACAGTAAGCTAAACACCTGACGCTGCAAGGTACAGAGTAAGCTAAACATCTGAAGCTGCAACTTACACAGTAAGCTAAAGAACTAAATCTGCAATGTACAAAGTAAGCTAAACACCTGAAGCTGCAAGGTACACAGTAAGCTAAGCACCTGAAGCTGCAAGATACACAGTAAGCTAAACACCTGAAGCTTTGAGGTAAGCAGTAAGCTAAACACATGAAGCTGCAAGGTACACAGTAAGCTAAACACCTGAAGCTGAAGGTACACAGTAAGCTAAACACCTGAAGCTGCAAGGTACACAATAAGCTAAACACATGAAGCTGCAAGGTACACAGTAAGCTAAACACCTGAAGCTGAAGGTACACAGTAAGCTAAACACCTGAAGCTGCAAGGTACACAGTAAGCTAAACACCTAATGCTGTGAGGTACACAGTAAGCTAAATGCCTGAAGCTTCAAGATACACAGCAAGCTAAACACCTGAAGCTGCAAGATACACAGTAAGCTAAACACCTGAAGCTTTGAGGTAAACAGTAAGCTAAACACATGAAGCTGCAAGGTACACAATAAGCTAAACACCTGAAGCTGAAGGTACACAGTAAGCTAAACACCTGAAGCTGCAAGGTACACAGTAAGCTAAACACCTAATGCTGTGAGGTACACAGTAAGCTAAACAACTGGAGTTGTGAGGTACACAGTAAGCTTAACACCTGAGGCTGCAAGGTACACAGTGAGCTAAAAACCTGAAGCTGCAATATACACAGTGAGCTAAACTCCTGAAGCTACAAGGTACACAGTAAGCTAAACACCTAAAGCTGCAATATACATAGTGAGATAAACTCCTGAAGCTGCAAGGTATACAGTGAACTAAACACGTGAAGCTGCAAGATAAACAGTAAGGTAAACACCTGAAGCTACAATGTACACAGTAAGCTAAACACCTAAATCTGCAAGGTACACAGTAAGCTAAACATCTGAAGCTGCAAGATACAGAGCAAGCTAAACACCTGAAGCTGTGAGGTACATAGTAAGCTAAACACATGAAACTGCAAGGTACACAAGAGGCTAAACACCTGAAGCTGCAAGGTACACAGTAAGCTAAATAACTGGAGCTTTGAGGTACACAGTAAGCTAAACATCTGAAGCTGCAAGATACAGAGCAAGCTAAACACCTGAAGCTGTGAGGTACATAGTAAGCTAAACACATGAAGCTGCAAGGTACACAAGAGGCTAAACACCTGAAGCTGCAAGGTACACAGTAAGCTAAGCACCTTAAGCTGCAAGGTTCACAGTAACCAAAACACCTGAAGCTGCAAGGTACACAGTAAGCTAAACACCTGAAGCTGCAATGTACACAGTATGCTAAACAGATAAAGCTGTAAGGTACACAGTAGGCTAAACACCTGAAGCTGCAAGGTACACAGTAAGCTAAACACATGAAGCTGCAAGGTACACATGAAGCTGCAAGGTACACAGTAAGCTGAACACCTGAAGTTGCAAGGTACACATCAAGCTAAACACCAGAAGCTGCAAGGTACACAGTCAGCCAAACACTAGAAGCTGCAAGGTACACAGTAAGCTAAACACGTGAAGCTGCAAGATAAACAGTAAGGTAAACACCTGAAGCTACAATGTACACAGTAAGCTAAACACCTAAATCTGCAAGGTACACAGTAAGCTAAACATCTGAAGCTGCAAGATACAGAGCAAGCTAAACACCTGAAGCTGTGAGGTACATAGTAAGCTAAACACATGAAGCTGCAAGGTACACAAGAGGCTAAACACCTGAAGCTGCAAGGTACACAGTAAGCTAAGCACCTTAAGCTGCAAGGTACACAGTAACCAAAACACCTGAAGCTGCAAGGTACACAGTAAGCTAAATTCATGAAGCTGCAAGGTACACAGTAAGCTAAACACCTGAAGCTGTGAGGTACACAGTAAGCTAAACAACGGAAGCTGCAAGGTACACAGTAAGCTAAACACCTGAAGCTGCAAAATACACAGTGAGCTAAACTCCTGAAGCTGCAAGGTACACAGTGAGCAAAACACCTAAATCTGCAAGATAAACAGTAAGCTAAACACATGAAGCTGCAAGGTACACAGTAAGCTAAACACATGAAGCTGCAAGGTACACAGTAAGCTAAACACCTGAAGCTGCAAGGTACACAGTAAGCTAAACACATGAAGCTGCAAGGTACACAGTAAGCTAAACACCTGAAGCTGTGAGGTACACAGTAAGCTAAACACCTGAAGCTGCAAGGTACACAGGAAGCTAAACACATGAAGCTGCAAGGTACACAGTAAGCTAAACACCTAAAGCTGTGAGGTACACAGTAAGCTTAACACCTGAAGCTGCAAGGTACACAGTAAGCTAAACACATGAAGCTGCAAGGTACACATCAAGCTAAACACCAGAAGCTGCAAGGTACACAGTAAGCTAAACACCAGAAGCTGCAAGGTACACAGTATGCTAAACACCAGAAGCTGCAATATACACAGTGAGCTAAACGCCTGAAGCTGCAAGTAACACAGTAAGCTAAACTCCTGAAGCTGCAAGGTACACAGTGAGCTAAACACCTGAAGCTGCAAGATTCACAGTAAGCTAAACTCCTGAAGCTGCAATATACATAGTGAGCTAAACACCTGAAGCTGCAAGGTACACAGTGAGCTAAACACCTGAAGCTGCAAGGTACACAGTGAGCTAAACTCCTGAAGCTGCAAGGTACACAGTGAGCTAAACACATGAAGCTGCAAGATACAGAGTAAGCTAAACATCTGAAGCTGCAACTTACACAGTAAGCTAAAGAACTAAATCTGCAATGTACAAAGTAAGCTAAACACCTGAAGCTGCAAGGTACACAGTAAGCTAAGCACCTTAAGCTGCAAGATACACAGCAAGCTAAACACCTGAAGCTGCAAGATACACAGTAAGCTAAACACCTGAAGCTTTGAGGTAAGCAGTAAGCTAAACACATGAAGCTGCAAGGTACACAGTAAGCTAAACACCTGAAGCTGAAGGTACACAGTAAGCTAAACACCTGAAGCTGCAAGGTACACAGTAAGCTAAACACATGAAGCTGCAAGGTACACAGTAAGCTAAACACCTGAAGCTGAAGGTACACAGTAAGCTAAACACCTGAAGCTGCAAGGTACACAGTAAGCTAAACACCTAATGCTGTGAGGTACACAGTAAGCTAAATGCCTGAAGCTGCAAGATACACAGCAAGCTAAACACCTGAAGCTGCAAGATACACAGTAAGCTAAACACCTGAAGCTTTGAGGTAAACAGTAAGCTAAACACTTGAAGCTGCAAGGTACACAATAAGCTAAACACCTGAAGCTGAAGGTACACAGTAAGCTAAACACCTGAAGCTGCAAGGTACACAGTAAGCTAAACACCTAATGCTGTGAGGTACACAGTAAGCTAAACAACTGGAGTTGTGAGGTACACAGTAAGCTTAACACCTGAGGCTGCAAGGTACACAGTGAGCTAAAAACCTGAAGCTGCAATATACACAGTGAGCTAAACTCCTGAAGCTACAAGGTACACAGTAAGCTAAACACCTAAAGCTGCAATATACATAGTGAGATAAACTCCTGAAGCTGCAAGGTATACAGTGAGCTAAACACGTGAAGCTGCAAGATAAACAGTAAGGTAAACACCTGAAGCTACAATGTACACAGTAAGCTAAACACCTAAATCTGCAAGGTACACAGTAAGCTAAACACCTGAAGCTGCAAGATACAGAGCAAGCTAAACACCTGAAGCTGTGAGGTACATAGTAAGCTAAACACATGAAACTGCAAGGTACACAAGAGGCTAAACACCTGAAGCTGCAAGGTACACAGTAAGCTAAATAACTGGAGCTTTGAGGTACACAGTAAGCTAAACATCTGAAGCTGCAAGATACAGAGCAAGCTAAACACCTGAAGCTGTGAGGTACATAGTAAGCTAAACACATGAAGCTGCAAGGTACACAAGAGGCTAAACACCTGAAGCTGCAAGGTACACAGTAAGCTAAGCACCTTAAGCTGCAAGGTTCACAGTAACCAAAACACCTGAAGCTGCAAGGTACACAGTAAGCTAAACACCTGAAGCTGCAATGTACACAGTATGCTAAACAGATAAAGCTGTAAGGTACACAGTAGGCTAAACACCTGAAGCTGCAAGGTACACAGTAAGCTAAACACATGAAGCTGCAAGGTACACATGAAGCTGCAAGGTACACAGTAAGCTGAACACCTGAAGTTGCAAGGTACACATCAAGCTAAACACCAGAAGCTGCAAGGTACACAGTCAGCCAAACACTAGAAGCTGCAAGGTACACAGTAAGCTAAACACGTGAAGCTGCAAGATAAACAGTAAGGTAAACACCTGAAGCTACAATGTACACAGTAAGCTAAACACCTAAATCTGCAAGGTACACAGTAAGCTAAACATCTGAAGCTGCAAGATACAGAGCAAGCTAAACACCTGAAGCTGTGAGGTACATAGTAAGCTAAACACATGAAGCTGCAAGGTACACACAAGAGGCTAAACACCTGAAGCTGCAAGGTACACAGTAAGCTAAGCACCTTAAGCTGCAAGGTACACAGTAACCAAAATACCTGAAGCTGCAAGGTACACAGTAAGCTAAACACATGAAGCTGCAATGTACACAGTAAGCTAAACACCTGAAGCTGCAATGTACACAGTATGCTAAAAAGATAAAGCTGTAAGGTACACAGTAGGCTAAACACCTGAAGCTGCAAGGTACACAGTAAGCTAAACACATGAAGCTGCAAGGTACACATGAAGCTGCAAGGTACACAGTAAGCTGAACACCTGAAGTTGCAAGGTACACATCAAGCTAAACACCAGAAGCTGCAAGGTACACAGTCAGCCAAACACTAGAAGCTGCAAGGTACACAGTAAGCTAAACACCTGAAGCTGCAATATACACAGTGAGCTAAACTCCTGAAGCTGCAAGGTACAGAGTAAGCTAAATACCTGAAACTGTGAGGTACACAGTAAGCTAAACACCTAAATCTGCAATGTACACAGTAAACTAAAAACCTGAAGCTGCAAGGTACACAGTAAGCTAAACACCTGAAGCTGCAAGGTACACAGTATGCTAAGCAAATAAAGCTGTGAGGTACACAGTAGGCTAAACACCTGAAGCTGCAAGGTACACAGTAAGCTAAACACATGAAGCTGCAAGGTACACAGTAAGCTAAACACCTGAAGCTGCAAGGTACACAGTAAGCTAAACACTAGAAGCTGCAAGGTACACAGTAAGCTATACACATGAAGCTGCAAGGTACACATGACGCTGCAAGGTACACAGTAAGCTAAACACCTGAAGTTGCAAGGTACACATCAAGCTAAACACCAGAAGCTGCAAGGTACACAGTCAGCCAAACACTAGAAGCTGCAAGGTACGCAGTAAGCTAAACACCTAAATCTGCAATGTACACAGTAAACTAAACACCTGAAGCTGCAAGGTACACCGTAAGCTAAACACATGAAGCTGCAAGGTACACAGTAAGCTAAACACCTGAAGCTGTAAGGTACACAGTATGCTAAACAAATAAAGCTGTGAGGTACACAGTAGGCTAAACAACTGAAGCTGCAAGGTACACAGTAAGCTAAACACATGAAGCTGCAAGGTACACAGTAAGCTAAACACCTGAAGCTGCAAGGTACACAGTAAGCTAAACACTAGAAGCTGCAAGGTAAACAGTAAGCTAAACACCTGAAGCTGCAATATACACAGTGAGCTAAACTCCTGAAGCTGCAAGGTACACAGTAAGCTAAATACCTGAAGCTGTGAGGTACACAGTAAGCTAAACACCTAAATCTGCAATGTACACAGTAAACTAAACACCTGAAGCTGCAAGATACACAGCAAGCTAAACACCTGAAGCTGTGAGGTACACATTAAGCTAAACACATGAAGCTGCAAGGTACACAGTAAGCTAAACACCTGGAGCTGTAAGGTACACAGTAAGCAAAACACCTGAAGCTGTAAGGTACACAGTAAGCTAAACACCAGAAGCTGCAAGGTACACAGTAAGCTAAACACCTGAAGCTGCAAGGTACACAGTAAGCTAAACACCTGAAGCTGCAAGGTACACAGTAAGCTAAACACCTGAAGCTGTAAGGTACACACGCCTAGATTTAGAGTTCTGCGTTAGCCGTCCAAACCAGCGTTAGGGGGTCCTAACGCTGGTTTTGGCCGCCCGCTGGTATTTAGAGTCAGTCAGGAAAGGGTCTAACGCTCACTTTCCAGCCGCAACTTTTCCATACCGCAGATCCCCTTACGTCAATTGGGTATCCTATCTTTTCAATGGGATCTTTCTAACGCTGGTATTTAGAGTCTTGACTGAAGTGAGCGTTAGAACTCTAACGACAAAACTCCAGCCGCAGAAAAAAGTCAGGAGTTAAGAGCTTTATGGGCTAACGCCGGTTCATAAAGCTCTTAACTACTGTGCTCTAAAGTACACTAACACCCATAAACTACCTATGTACCCCTAAACCGAGGTCCCCCCACATCGCCGCCACTATAATAAAAAAATGTAACCCCTAATCTGCCGACCGCAACCTACATTATCCCTATGTACCCCTAATCTGCTGCCCCTAACATCGCTGACCCCTATATTATATTTATTACCCCCTAATCTGCCCCCCCACGTCACCGCTACCTACCTACACTTATTAACCCCTAATCTGCCAACCGGACCTCGCCGCTACTCTAATAAATTTATTAACCCCTAAACCGCCTCACTCCCGCCTCGCAAACCCTATAATATATAGTATTAACCCCTAATCTGCCCTCCCTAACATCGGCGACACCTAACTTCAAGTAATAACCCCTAATCTGCCGACCGGACCTGGCCGCTACTCTAATAAATGTATTAACCCCTAAAGCTAAGTCTAACCCTAACACTAACACCCCCTAAGTTAAATATAATTTTTATCTAACAAAATAAATTAACTCTTATTAAATAAATTAATCCTATTTAAAGCTAAATAGTTACCTGTAAAATAAACCCTAATATAGCTACAATATAACAAATAATTATATTGTAGCTATTTTAGGATTTATATTTATTTTACAGGCAACTTTGTATTTATTTTAACCAGGTACAAGAGCTATTAAATAGTTAATAACTATTTAATAGCTACCTAGTTAAAATAATTACAAAATTACCTGTAAAATAAATCCTAACCTAAGTTACAATTAAACCTAACACTACACTATCATTAAATTAATTAACTAAACTATCTACAATTATCTACAATTAATTCAACTAAACTAAATTACAAAAAAAACAAACACTAAATTACAAAAAATAAAAAAACATTACAAGAATTTTAAACTAATTACACCTACTCTAAGCCCCCTAAAAAAATAACAAAGCCTCCCAAAATAAAAAAATGCCCTACCCTATTCTAAAATAAAAAGTTAACAGCTCTTTTACCTTACCAGCCCTTAAAAGGGCGTTTTGCGGGGCATGCCCCAAAGAAAACAGCTCTTTTGCATTTAAAAAAAACATTACAACCAATTATATTGGCTGTTCCGATCAGCCAATAGAATGCGAGCTCAATCTGATTGGCTGATTGGATCAGTCAATCGGATTGAACTTGAATCTGATTGGCTGATTCAATCAGTCAATCAGATTTTTCCTACCTTAATTCCGATTGGCTGATAGAATCCTATCAGCCAATCGGAATTTGAGGAACGCCATCTTGGATGACGTCACTTAAAGGAACCTTCATTCGTCGGGAGTCGCCAGAAGAAGAGGATGGATCTGCGTCGGCTGCTTCAAGATGGTCCTGCTCCGCGCCGGATGGAAGAAGATAGAAGATGCCGTCTGGATGAAGATGTCTACCGGTCCGGATGTCCTCTTCTTGCCGGATAGGATGAAGACTTCAAAGCCTCTTCTGGACCTCTTCTTGCCGGATAGGATGAAGACTTCGGACCCTCTTCTGGACGGATCGGTGATACCCGGCGTGGTGAAGATAAGGTAGGGAGATCTTCAGGGGCTTAGTGTTAGGATTTTTAAGGGGGGTTTGGGTTAGATTAGGGGTATGTGGGTGGTGGGTTGTAATGTTGGGGGGGTATTGTATGTTTTTTAAATGCAAAAGAGCTGTTTTCTTTGGGGCATGCCCCGCAAAAGGCCCTTTTAAGGGCTGGTAAGGTAAAAGAGCTGTTAACTTTTTATTTTAGAATAGGGTAGGGCATTTTTTTATTTTGGGGGGCTTTGTTATTTTTTTAGGGGGCTTAGAGTAGGTGTAATTAGTTTAAAATTCTTGTAATCTTTTTTTATTTTTTGTAATTTAGTGTTTGTTTTTGTAATTTAGTTTAGTTGATTTAATTGTAGATAATTGTAGATAGTTTAGTTAATTATTTTAATGATAGTTTAGTGTTAGGTTTAATTGTAACTTAGGTTAGGATTTATTTTACAGGTAATTTTGTAATTATTTTAACTAGGTAGCTATTAAATAGTTATTAACTATTTAATAGCTATTGTACCTGGTTAAAATAAATACAAAGGTGCCTGTAAAATAAATATAAATCCTTAAATAGCTACAATATAATTATTCGTTATATTGTAGCTATATTAGGGTTTATTTTACAGGTAAGTATTTAGCTTTAAATAGGATTAATTTATTTAATAAGAGTTAATTTATTTCATTAGATAAAAATTATATTTAACTTAGGGGGGTGTTAGTGTTAGGGTTAGACTTAGCTTTAGGGGTTAATACATTTATTAGAGTAGTGGCGAGGTCCGGTCGGCAGATTAGGAGTTAATACCTGAAGTTAGGTGTTGGCGATGTTAGGGAGGGCAGATTAGGGGTTAATACTATTTATTATAGGGTTTGCGATGCAGGAGTGAGGCGGTTTAGGGGTTAATAAATTTATTAGAGTGGCGGCGAGGTCCGGTCGGCAGATTAGGGGTTAATAAATGTAGGTAGGTAGCGGCGACGTTGGGGGGGGCAGATTAGGGGGTAATAAATATAATATAGGGGTTGGCGATGTTAGAGGCAGCAGATTAGGGGTACATAGCTATAATGTAGGTTGCGGCGGTGTACGGAGCGGCAGATTAGGGGTTAAAAATAATATGCAGGGGACCCAAGCTAATTAATAACTATCACGTCACAGATAGCATATTGACAAATTGGGACAAGATTTTGGCCACGACTAAACACATTTCCTCTATAGATGCCCCACTCACCCCTATCATAGAACACGCTGATCTCCCATTTTACCGACTGGGTTTCTCCAGGTTACAACCATATGGCCTCCACACAGGGACGATGTCTTTTCTCACTGTGGAAGGGAGGTTAAAAACACACTCCGACATGGCAGAAGCTCATGGGGGGATCTTCTCCTTATGGCTTCACTACCACCAATTGATACATTGTATCTCCCATCACAAACACAAAGGGGACTTTGGTAGAAAATTAACACCCTTTGAGGACCTATGTGTTTCGCAAACGAGTCCGACTCACTTGATATCTAAACTTTACAAAATTCTTAACAACCCTGACTCAATAAACCTCCCTTCCTACATGTACTCATGGAGGAAAGAGCTAAACTTTAATATTGAGGATGAAACCTGGCTTCAAGCTTTCCGAATGACCAAAAAATCATCTGTTTCGGCAGTGATACAGGAAATCCACATAAAGCTCTTGTGTAGATGGTACCTAACCCTGTCTCGTCTGCACAGGATATACCCCTCACTTAATAACACCTGCTGGAGAGGATGTGGAGGGGAGGGCACGCTCCTCCATATCTGGTGGGCTTGCCCCCGGCTTGGGGAGTTCTGGCGTGATACAATGTCAGAAATGTTGGAGATATTGGGAACACAAATTCCCCATGACCCAAACACTTTACTGTTTCTATCACTTCCCAGAATGTCTGAAATGGGCAAACACCCGCTCTTACTACTCATGCTAACTGCGGCTAAGAAGCTCATTCAGAAGCTTTGGAAAATCCAAACTATCCCTACCTCTGATGATTGGAGAGCGGCCGTCGCCGACCTTCTCTCCCTGGAGAGATACCATTATCTAAAAACACATCACCTAGAAGTTCACGAGATGATGCTGGCTCTGTGGAGCAGACAGATTTAATCTGAGCTCTGAGATAGAGTGCTGTCCACAAAGCGCTGATGTTGTGTTCCCCCTTCCTCCCCCCCCTCTTTTTTTTTTTCTTTCTTTTTCTCCTTAATTCTTCTGCCTTTTCTCTTTCTTTTCTAATTCTTCCTCCTAAATCTGGTTGAGACATGTTCCCTTTAGTCTCAGCCAATGTATTAATGGTTTGTATTTAAGCATGTTTAAATTTTATTGTAAAATTTTGTGCACTATGAGAGAGATCGACATAACTTGTTATCCCGACGTCGGGATTATACTTTCTCCTTTAATTGAGATCTCTGTTGGAACAGACAACTGTGTTTGCATAGCTAAAAGTGGGGCGACACTTTGCCCAATGGACTTGAACATCATTTATATTGCCATGGTCCCTGTTTGATATAATTTGATTTGTGTACATTTGTTGTCTTTCTGAATATCACAATAAAAAAATTATACAAAAAAAAAAAAATAATAATATGCAGGGGTCAGCGATAGCGGGGGTGGCAGATTAGAGGTTAATAAGTGTAAGGTTTGGGGTGTTTAGACTTGGGGTACATGTTAGGGTGTTAGGTGCAGACGTAGGAAGTGTTTCCCCATAGGAAACAATGGGGCTGCGTTAGGAGCTGAACGCTGCTTTTTTGCAGGTGTTAGGTTTTTTTCAAGCTCAAACTGCCCCATTGTTTCCTATGGGGATATCGTGCATGAGCATGTTTTTCCAGCTAGCCGCTACCGTAAGCAACGCTGGTATTGAGAGTTGCAGTGGCGGTAAATATGCCTGTACGCTCAATTTTTGGAGCCTAACGCAGCCCTTCAGAGAACTCTAAATACCAGCGTTGTTTAAAAGGTGCGGGGGGAAAAAAACATGCGTAGCTAACGCACCCCTTCTAACACAAAACTCTAAATCTAGGTGACAGTAAGCTAAACACCTGAAGCTGCAAGGTACACAGTAAGCTAAACACCTGAAGTTGTGAGGTACACAGTAAGCTAAACACCTGAAGCTGAAAGGTACACAGTAAGCTAAACACCTGAAGCTGCAAAGGACACAGTAAGCTAAACGCCTGAAGTTTTGAGGTACACAGTGAGCTAAACACCTGAAGCTGTGAGGTAAACAGTAAGCTAAACACCTGAAGCTGTGAGGTACACAGTAAGCTAAACACCTAAAGCTGTGAGGTACACAGTAAGCTAAACACCTGAAGCTGTGAGGTACACAGTAAGCTAAACACCTGAAGCTGTGAGGTACACAGTAAGCTAAACACCTGAAGCTGCAAGGTACACAGTAAGCTAAACACCTGAAGCTGTGAGGTACACAGTAAGCTAAACACCTGAAGCTGCAAGGTACACAGTAAGCTAAACACCTGAATCTGCAAGGTACACAGTAGGCTAAAAACCTGAACCTGCAAGGTACACAGTAAGCTAAACAACTGAACCTGCATGGTACACAGTAGGCTAAATACTTGAAGCTGTGGGTGCACAGTAAGCTAAATATCTGAAGCTGCAACGTGCACAGTAAGCAAAACACTGAAAGCTGCATTGTACACAGCAAGCTAAACACCTGAAGCTGCAAGATACACAGTAAGCTGAGCACCTGAAGCTGCAAGGTACACAGTAAGCTAAACACCTGAAGCTGCAAGGAACACAGTAAGCTAAACACATGAAGCTGTGAGGTACACAGTAAGTTAAACACCTGAAGCAGCAAAGTACACAATAAAATAATCACATGAAGCTGCAATGTACACAGTAAGGTAAACAGCTGATGCTGCAGGGTACACAGTAAGCTAAACACATGAAGCTACAAGGTACACAGAAAGCTAAACACCTGAATCTGTGACGTACACAGTAAGCTAAACACCTGAAGCTGTGAGGTACACAGTAAGCTAAACACATGAAGCTGTGAGGTACACAGTAAGATAAGCACATGAAGCTGCAAGGTACACAGTAATCTAAACACATGAAGCTACAAGGTACACAGTAAGCTAAACACCTGAAGCTTCAAGGTACACAGTGAGCTAAACACCTGAAGCTGTGAGGTACACAGTAAGCTAAACACCTGAAGCTGCAAGGTACACAGTAAGCTAAACACCTGAACCTGCAAGGTACACAGTAGGCTAAATACCTGAACCTGCAAGGTACACAGTAAGCTGAGCACCTGAAGCTGCAAGGTACACAGTAAGCTAAACACATGAAGCTGTGAGGTACACAGTAAGCTAAACACCTGAAGCTGCAAAGTACACAGTAAAATAACCACATGAAGCTGCAAGGTACACAGTAAGCTAAACAATTGAAGCTGCAGGGTACACAGTAAGCTAAACACATGAAGCTACAAGGTACACAGTAAGCTAAACACCTGAAGCTACAAGGGTCACAGTAAGCTAAACACCTGAATCTGTGAGGTACACAGTAAGCTAAACACCTGAAGCGTTGAGGTACACAGTAAGCTAAACACATGAAGCTGTAAGGTACACAGTAAGCTAAGCACATGAAGCTGCCAGGTACACAGTAATCTAAACACCTGAAGATACAAGGGTCACAGTAAGCTAAACATCTGAATCTGTGAGGTACACAGTAAGCTAAACACCTGAAGCTGTGAGGTACTCAGTAAGCTAAACACCTGAAGCTGCAAGGTACACAGTAAGCTAAAAACCTGAAGCTGTGAGGTACACAGTAAGCTAAACACCTGAAGCTGTGAGGTACTCAGTAAGCTAAACACCTGAAGCTGTGAGGTACTCAGTAAGCTAAACACCTGAAGCTGTGAGGTACTCAGTAAGCTAAACACCTGAAGCTGCAAGGTACACAGTAAGCTAAACACCTGAAGCTGTGAGGTACACAGTAAGCTAAACACCTGAAGCTGCAATGTACACAGTAAGGTAAACACCTGAAGCTGCAGGGTACACAGTAAGCTAAATACATGAAGCTGCAAGGTACACAGTAAAATAATCACATGAAGCTACAATGTACACAGTAAGGTAAACACATGAAGCTGCAATGTACACAGTAAGGTAAACACCTGAAGCTGCAAGGTACACAGTAAGCTAAACACATGAAGTTGCTAGGTACACAGTAAGCTAAACACCTGAAGCTGCAAAGTACACAGTAAAATAATCACCTGAAGCTGCAAGGTACACAGTAAGCTAAAAACCTGAATCTGCAAGGTACACAGTAGGCTAAAAACCTGAACCTGCAAGGTACACAGTAGGCTAAATACCTGAAGCTGTGGGTGCACAGTAAGCTAAATATCTGAAGCTGCAACGTGCACAGTAAGCAAAACACTGAAAGCTAAACACCTGAAGCTGCAAGATACACAGTAAGCTGAGCACCTGAAGCTGCAAGGTACACAGTAAGCTGAGCACCTGAAGCTGCAAGATACACAGTAAGCTGAGCACCTGAAGCTGCAAGGTACACAGTAAGCTGAGCACCTGAAGCTGCAAGATACACAGTAAGCTAAACACCTGAAGCTGCAAGGAACACAGTAAGCTAAACACATGAAGCTGTGAGGTACACAGTAAGTTAAACACCTGAAGCTGCAAAGTACACAATAAAATAATCACATGAAGCTGCAATGTACACAGTAAGGTAAACACCTGATGCTGCAGGGTACACATTAACCTAAACACCTGAAACTGCAGGGTACACAGTAAGCTAAACACATGAAGCTACAAGGTACACAGAAAGCTAAACACCTGAAGCTGTGAGGTACACAGTAAGCTAAACACATGACGCTGTAAGGTACACAGTAAGCTAAGCACATGAAGCTGCAAGGTACACAGTAGTCTAAACATCTAAAGCTACAAGGAACACAGTAAGCTAAACACCTGAATCTGTGAGGTACACAGTAAGCTAAACACCTGAAGCTGTGAGGTACACAGTAAGCTAAACACATGAAGCTGTGAGGTACACAGTAAGCTAAGCACATGAAGCTGCAAGGTACACAGTAATCTAAGCACATGAAGCTACAAGGTACACAGTAGGCTAAACACCTGAAGCTTCAAGGTACACAGTGAGCTAAACACCTGAAGCTTGGAGGTACACAGTAAGCTAAACACCTGAAGCTGCAATGTACACCGTAAGCTAAACACCTGAATCTGCAAGGTACACAGTAGGCTAAATACCTGAACCTGCAAGGTACACAGTAAGCTGAGCACCTGAAGCTGCAAGGTACACAGTAAGCTAAACACATGAAGCTGTGAGGTACACAGTAAGCTAAACACCTGAAGCTGCAAAGTACACAGTAAAATAACCACATGAAGCTGCAATGTACACAGTAAGGTAAACACCTGAAGCTGCAGGGTACACAGTAAGCTAAACACTTGAAGCTGCAGGGTACACAGTAAGCTAAACACATGAAGCTACAAGGTACACAGTAAGCTAAACACCTGAAGCTACAAGGGTCACAGTAAGCTAAACACCTGAATCTGTGAGGTACACAGTAAGCTAAACACCTGAAGTGTTGAGGTACACAGTAAGCTAAACACATGAAGCTGTAAGGTACACAGTAAGCTAAGCACATGAAGCTGCAAGGTACACAGTAATCTAAACACCTGAAGATACAAGGGTCACAGTAAGCTAAACACCTGAATCTGTTAGGTACACAGTAAGCTAAACACCTGAAGCTGTGAGGTACTCAGTAAGCTAAACACCTGAAGCTGTGAGGTACACAGTAAGCTAAACACCTGAAGCTGTGAGGTACTCAGTAAGCTAAAAACCTGAAGCTGTGAGGTACACAGTAAGCTAAACACCTGAAGCTGTGAGGTACTCAGTAAGCTAAACACCTGAAGCTGTGAGGTACTCAGTAAGCTAAACACCTGAAGCTGCATGGTACACAGTAAGCTAAACACCTGAAGCTGTGAGGTACACAGTAAGCTAAACACCTGAAGCTGCAATGTACACAGTAAGGTAAACACCTGAAGCTGCAGGGTACTCAGTAAGCTAAATACATGAAGCTGCAAGGTACACAGTAAAATAATCACATGAAGCTGCAATGTACACAGTAAGGTAAACACATGAATCTGCAATGTACACAGTAAGGTAAACACCTGAAGCTGCAAGGTACACAGTAAGCTAAACACATGAAGTTGCTAGGTACACAGTAAGCTAAACACCTGAAACTGCAAAGAACACAGTAAAATAATCACATGAAGCTGCAATGTACACAGTAAGTTAAACACGTGAAGCTGCAGGGTACACAGTAAGCTAAACACCTGAAGCTGCAGGGTACACAGTAAGCTAAACACATAAAGCTACAAGGTACACTGTGAGCTAAACACATGAAGCTGCAAGATACACAGTAAGCTAAACACCTGAAGCTACAAAGAACACAGTAAAATAATCACATGAAGCTGCAATGTACACAGTAAGTTAAACACGTGAAGCTGCAGGGTACACAGTAAGCTAAACACCTGAAGCTGCAGGGTACACAGTAAGCTAAACACATAAAGCTACAAGGTACACTGTGAGCTAAACACATGAAGCTGCAAGATACACAGTAAACTAAACACCTGAAGCTGCAATGTACACAGTAAGATAAACACCTGAAGCTGTGAGGTACACAGTAAGGTAAACACCTCAAGCTGCAAGATAAACAGTAAGCTAAACACCTGAAGCTACAATTGTCACAGTAAGCTAAACACATGAAGCTGTAAGGTACACAGTAAGCTAAACACAAGAATCTGCAAAGTGCACAGTAAGCTAAACGCCTGAAGCTGCAATATATTCAGTAAGATAAACACCTGAAGCTGTGAGGTACACAGTAAGCTAAACACCTGAAGCTGTGAGGTACACAGTAAGCTAAACACCTGAATCTGTGAGGTACACAGTAAGCTAAAAACATGAAGCTGCAAGGTACACAGTGAGCTAAACACCTGAATCTGTGAGGTACACAGTAAGCTAAACACCTGAAGTGTTGAGGTACACAGTAAGCTAAACACATGAAGCTGTAAGGTACACAGTAAGCTAAGCACATGAAGCTGCAAGGTACACAGTAATCTAAACACCTGAAGATACAAGGGTCACAGTAAGCTAAACACCTGAATCTGTGAGGTACACAGTAAGCTAAACACCTGAAGCTGTGAGGTACTCAGTAAGCTAAACACCTGAAGCTGTGAGGTACACAGTAAGCTAAACACCTGAAGCTGTGAGGTACTCAGTAAGCTAAAAACCTGAAGCTGTGAGGTACACAGTAAGCTAAACACCTGAAGCTGTGAGGTACTCAGTAAGCTAAACACCTGAAGCTGCATGGTACACAGTAAGCTAAACACCTGAAGCTGTGAGGTACACAGTAAGCTAAACACCTGAAGCTGCAATGTACACAGTAAGGTAAACACCTGAAGCTGCAGGGTACACAGTAAGCTAAATACATGAAGCTGCAAGGTACACAGTAAAATAATCACATGAAGCTGCAATGTACACAGTAAGGTAAACACATGAAGCTGCAATGTACACAGTAAGGTAAACACCTGAAGCTGCAAGGTACACAGTAAGCTAAACACATGAAGTTGCTAGGTACACAGTAAGCTAAACACCTGAAACTGCAAAGAACACAGTAAAATAATCACATGAAGCTGCAATGTACACAGTAAGTTAAACACGTGAAGCTGCAGGGTACACAGTAAGCTAAACACCTGAAGCTGCAGGGTACACAGTAAGCTAAACACATAAAGCTACAAGGTACACTGTGAGCTAAATACATGAAGCTGCAAGATACACAGTAAGCTAAACATCTGAAGCTACAAAGATCACAGTAAACTAAACACCTGAAGCTGCAATGTACACAGTAAGATAAACACCTGAAGCTGTGAGGTACGCAGTAAGGTAAACACCTCAAGCTGCAAGATAAACAGTAAGCTAAACACCTGAAGCTACAATTGTCACAGTAAGCTAAACACATGAAGCTGTAAGGTACACAGTAAGCTAAACACAAGAATCTGCAAAGTGCACAGTAAGCTAAACGCCTGAAGCTGCAATATATTCAGTAAGATAAAAACCTGAAGCTGTGAGGTACACAGTAAGCTAAACACCTGAAGCTCTGAGGTACACAGTAAGCTAAACACCTGAATCTGTGAGGTACACAGTAAGCTAAACACCTGAAGCTGCAAGGTACACAGTGAGCTAAACACATGAAGCTGTGAGGTACACAGTAAGCTAAACACCTGAAGCTGCAAGGTACACACTAAGCTAAACACCTGAAGCTGTGAGGTACACAGTAAGCTAAACACCTGAAGCTGCAAGGTACACAGTAAGCTAAACACCTGAAGCTGCAAGGTACACAGTGAGCTAAACACATGAAGCTGCGAGGTACACAGTAAGCTAAACACCTGAAGCTGCAAGGTACACAGTAAGCTAAACAGCTGAAGCTTTGACGTACACAGTAAGCTAAACACCTGAAGCTGCAAGGTACACAGTAAGCTAAACACCTGAAGCTGTGAGGTACACACTAAGCTAAACACATGAAGTTGCAAGGTACACAGTAAGCTAAACACCTGAAGCTGCAAGGTACACAGTAAGCTAAACACATGAAGCTGCAAGGTACACAGTAAGCTAAACACCTGAAGCTGTGAGGTACACAGTAAGCTAAACACCTGAAGCTGTGAGGTACACAGTAAGCTAAACACCTGAAGCTGCAATGTACACAGTAAGGTAAACACCTGAAGCTGCAAGGTACACAGTAAGCTAAAGACCTGAAGCTGCAAGGTACACAGTAAAATAATCACATGAAGCTGCAATGTACACAGTAAGGTGAACACGTGAAGCTGCAGGGTACACAGTAAGCTAAACACCTGAAGCTGCAAGGTACACAGTAAGCTAAACACCTGAAGCTGCAAAGTACACAGTAAAATAATCACATGAAGCTGCAATGTACACAGTAAGGTAAACACGTGAAGCTGCAGGGTACACAGTAAGCTAAACACCTGAAGCTGCAGGGTACACAGTAAGCTAAACACATAAAGCTACAAGGTACACTGTGAGCTAAACACATGAAGCTGCAAGATACACAGTAAGCTAAACACCTGAAGCTACAAAGGTCACAGTAAACTAAACACCTGAAGCTGCAATGTACACAGTAAGGTAAACACCTGAAGCTGCGAGGTACACAGTAAGCTAAACACCTCAAGCTGCAAGATAAACAGTAAGCTAAACATCTGAAGCTACAAAGGTCACAGTAAGCTAAACGCATGAAGCTGCAAGGTACACAGTAAGCTAAACACATGAAGCTGCAAGGTACACAGTAAGCTAAACACCTGAAGCTGCAGGGTACACAGTAAGCTAAACACTTAAAGCTACAAGGTACACTGTGAGCCAAACACATGAAGCTGCAAGATACACAGTAAGCTAAACACCTGAAGCTACAAAGGTCACAGTAAACTAAACACCTGAAGCTGCAATGTACACAGTAAGGTAAACACCTGAAGCTGCAAGGTGCACAGTAAGGTAAACACATGAAGCTGCAAGGTACACAGTAAGCTAAACACATGAATCTGCAAAGTGCACAGTAAGCTAAACACCTGAAGCTGCAAGATACACAGTAAGCTAAACACATGAAGCTGTAAGGTACACAGTAAGCTAAACACATGAATCTGCAAAGTGCACAGTAAGCTAAATGCCTGAAGCTGCAATATATTCAGTAAGATAAACACCTGAAGTTGTGAGGTACACAGTAAGCTAAACACCTGAAGCTGTGAGGTACACAGTAAGCTAAACACCTGAATCTGCGAGGTACACAGTAAGCTAAACACATGAAGCTGCAAGGTACACAGTGAGCTAAACACATGAAGCTGCGAGGTACACAGTAAGCTAAACAATTGAAGCTGCAAGGTACACAGTAAGCTAAACACCTGAAGCTGTGAGGTACACAGTAAGCTAAACACCCGAAGCTGTGAGGTACACAGTAAGCTAAACACCTGCAGCTGTGAGGTACACAGTAAGCTAAACACCTAAAGCTGCAAGGTACACAGTAAGCTAAACACCTGAAGCTGTGAGGTACACAGTAAGCTAAACACCTGAAGCTGTGAGGTACACAGTAAGCTAAACACCTGAAGATGCAAGGTACACAGGAAGCTAAATACCTGAAGCTGCAAGGTACACAGTAAGCTAAACACCTGAAGATGTGAGGTACACAGTAGGCTAAACACCTGAAGCTGCAAGGTACACAATGAGCTAAACACATGAAGCTGCAAGGTACACAGTAAGCTAAACACCTGAAGCTGGGAGGTACACACTAAGCTAAACACATGAAGCTGCAAGGTACACAGTAAGCTAAACACTTGAAGCTGCAAGGTACACAATAAGCTGAACACATGAAGCTGCAAGGTACACAGTAAGCTAAACACCTGAAGCTGCAAGGTACACAGTAAGCTAAACACCTGAAGCTCCAATGTACACAGTAAGGTAAACACCTGAAGCTGCAATATATTCAGTAAGCTAAACACCTGAAGCTGTGAGGTACACAGTAAGCTAAACACCTGAAGCTGCAATATATTCAGTAAGCTAAACACCTGCAGCTGTGAGGTACACAGTAAGCTAAACACATGCCGATGGCTGTTACACATTAAGCAAAAGTACATATGCACACACTACTCAAAAAAGCTACAATAATTTAGGTACATGGGGAGCAAAAACACCTAAATCAGACAGGTATATAGCAAGCAACATACCTAAATTAGGTAAGTACACATCAAAATATTCTAACCTTGACCGGGAAGGTACCCAATAATCAAACACACCTAAAATATGTAAGATAGGTAAGTGCAAAGCAAAGAGCAGCTATGCAAAGTTGGAAATAGCCATGCATTGTGCTGCAGAGGTGTCCACCTGAGCGTTAACCCTTTAGCTGTCTGGGAAGCCTTGCAGCCTTTATGCAGCCAGTGGGTTAATGAGAGGTGCTGGAGACATTAGGAGGCGGGTGCTCAGCTCTTTCTGAGCTAGCCACATGAGAACTGCTCAGTTCTCTTATCAAATCTTTCACAGACAGTGCAAAGAACATTTCTCTCAATCTGATCACTTGGATCTTTTCCCTGCATGTGTCACTTTAAGCCTTTTTATTGATTCAGGCTCAGTGCCTTTAGCTATAAAGGGACATCTGTCCTAAGCTTGGATGAGCTGGGGAGTCAGTTCTACATTTAACCCAGCACTGCCCTTAGCTTCTAGCGTCCCAGTTGCTTTACAAGACACAGCTAAGACAGCAAGTGGATTCAGTTTATACGATTAAATCAATGTAGCATTTCCCTTCAGCTGTCAGACTCTCCAGAGCTCTACAAACAAGTATTATCCTATGGACTTCTTGTTGCTGAGATCTTCCTGCATGTCATTTGGTGTTAAATGCTTCAGGTGGATACCCACATAGCAATAAACATATATACACTGTGCTGTATGCAGTCGTCATGGAAACTTCCAGTACAAGAAGATTATGAGGCACTGTTAATCACATAACAGAGGGGAACTGGAGTCTTCTGTCCCTTCTATGACTTCCTTCATCCATCCTGCTTTGATGTGTTTGCAGAGGGTCATACATTGTTACCCCAGTAAGCCTTTGCCTCTTGGTGGCATCTCATCTTTCATTCTCACAATCTTATTTTGTCTCCGTCCTTTCTTTGCTCAAACATCATCCTAAACTGTAGGATCAGGACCTTGGACAGCTCCTGCATTGCAACTTCTATAGCAGAAGAAAGGACACTGCAGTTGGACCAAGACTTATGAATGGAATTCTCAATGGTCAGGTTGACTAGTGGATCATTCTCCTGGAACTGAGCGCTTCACAGCTCTCCATAAAAGCTTTAACTTTCCTCAGATGTCTTGAGCTCTGAATCTAAGTAGCTCTCACCCCCTCCCTTTGCAAACTTGTGCAGCAAATTGAATATCTACTAGCACATTGGCTGCTAACCTCCTGTACTATCTTCCTGCACCAGAGCATGCTCTATGCATGTAGCAGCAGAAGCAGTCACAGTCTCTCAATAGCATGCATGTTTGATAAAGCTGAGTTTAGCTTCCCTGTCTGTGCCTGACTGTGTGTGTGCATTTTTATCATTGCTTCTCTCTCCCTCCCACCCTTCTTTTTATTTCCCTCTCACTCTCCCCCACTCTCACTCTAATGTGTGATCTGGAAAGCTTATAAAAGCCTGATGTAATTCTTAATGCAGCCCCTGGCTACAAAGACTGGATCTAGTTTCACAGGAAGGCACAAAATAAAGAGAGAAGGCATATACATACCATTGGATCTTAAGCAAACGTCTCACTGGGAAGCCAATTTGGTTCAGTTTTGGGAAAGCTACAGAGAATATTTCTGAAGACTTGATTGTCTCATTGGATGTAATCATTTCTTGGCTTTTAAACTGCGTTTTCCAAGCGGATTTCTCCCAAGGCTGATATGTTTTCCTTCATTTACCAAAGGTATCACAGTATCTAAGTATTGTGCATAAGTTAAAGAACACGTATTTGTGATCTCCCCTTCCTTTTGGACTTTTTTTTATCGTTTTTTCTCTTTTTTTTCTTCTCTTGTGGAGGTAAAGGGTTTGTGCTGATGGTTTAATATCTGGAATTTATTTTCAGAAGGAGAGACTTAAGGAGATGAGTTTTAAAGGTAAGGAAAACTTAATTTTATTTACTGTATTACTTCGATTTTAATTAACCATTTCAACTGCCCTATTGAAATAAATAAAAATAAAAATCCTAGTTTTCTGCTTGGAGAAATATTAGTTTAACAATGTCAGTAAAACATTTACTGCTATTTTCTGAACAAACCTACTACTTACATTTTAATTTTGACAGAGAAGAAAAGGCAGAATTATTTTGTATTTTGTCTAGGGGGAGTTTGCTCATTAGAAATGTGATAACATCATAGCTGTACATATTTCTAAAGCAAATAAGAAACAAAATAAAAATCAATTTGACTATAAATGGTATATACCTAGGCGCATGCTTTTGATGCACATCTCTATATATCTAATACTTGTGGTTCTTATACATAAGGATAACATATATACTTCATGCCACAGTGCTTTGGCAATGCAGAAGATGGCAAATCAATGGTTAAACCCAAATGGGAATGCTATGGTTTGGTTTTGGTTGGAAAATTAAATCTTTTTTTTTCTCTAGTGGCTTAGTCCACTCTCACCACATGTGGCATTTTAAGAATGGAAAGTTGCCCTGTGTGATTTCATAGGGTCATTGCAAATCACAATATTGTCTCAGGTTGTTTATTCACCCAGTACTTGGTACCACATGTAGCATGTCTAAAATTTTGGATTGCACCTGGATCCTGTACGGTATACTGCAAAGCTGGAGATGTTTGCTTACTGTGCCTCAGCACCAGCATCCCTAGATCTTGTGGTTGTGTTTTATGTCTTCTATTGCATTTGCCCGGGCATTGGGTATTCTAACGCCTATTATGACTCTTCTCACGAGGTTCTGAGTTGGTGTCTATCTGTTCAAAATGTCACTCTAATCAAGCAATATACACTAATAGGGTACTCTGTCTGCAGCCCACCAGAACATGCGTGGCTGATCACATATGGTGTCTTCATCATCATGTGTAATTACTAGGTTACCTACTCTGAATCACAGGGGTAGGCTGTTATGGAGGAGTTAATGGCACATTTAGCTTCACCCAGACTCCTTATTGTAAAATACTTCCTAACCATAAATCAATCTGATAAAGGCTTTGGAATCTAGACTGTGCTATTTAGTTATTAAAATGTAAATGTACTAGTTGGGACAGTACAGAATTTAAATTGCCTCAATGCCTCATTCATTGCAGAGACCAGTTGCAATAGACAATGACAGGATTTAACCTCTTGTCTGCCAGAGAGGTTGAAAAAACTTCACATAGCAATGTGCTCAGTGTTTCTGGCTGGCAATGAGTTAAGCTCCCTCTCAAAACTGAGATGTACCTTAAAGAAAGGAATTTTAAAAATATACATTAAACGTTTCCAAAATATGCAATTTAAATGTGAACTATATAGCTAATAAATACTATTACATTAATGTCTCACATTTTGTCTTGTGTATTGCTTTATGCTTTTTGGTCTTTCCAGGTGCAGAAGATGATGGAAAGCTATATGTAGGATAAGTGACTTGTTGAATAGATTCTTTTGCAGGGGTAGGTAGGCTTGACCCTAAAAGGATAATGTAAGCTATAAAAAATGCAGTCTATCCTATTATCCTGGTAACCTTCCCCATGGGGAATAGCATACGGTTCTGAAAGGAAATATAGCAGCCATTCACAACTGTGATCATGGTAAAATACAGTCCGGTGGTATTTTACAGGGTTAAATGATAACTGCTCATACTAAAAACTCCTCATACTGTGCTAATCTTTCTGTTACTGACTAATACCCAGGATGAGCAATTCAGTGGAAAAAGTGAGAATATCCCAGCTACAGTTATAAGCTGTGATTGCACCTTTTTTATGCAAGAAAATGCTAATAAGTTTAAGAAACAGTCTGGGAAAGTCTCATCTATTTTAAGTGCAGAATGATGGGGACTCCACAGATTTATTTTTTTCTCGTTTTGTATAATGTTGGTTGCCTTGTAGGAATTAAACCCCTTGATGAGCAAACAATTAACCCATACTGAGCTATAGGGGACTACATGGACCAGCAATATGTAGCCCTAAACGTTATCACTAAAGATGTGCATTAATATTAATAAAAAAAGTATTCTGAAATTAAGTGAGGTGTCACATGCAGTTGTGTTTTCTTTTTCTGACAGGTGCAAGTGATAATTGCATATATTTAAACTAGTATCCTTTTTTTAATTTAATATCTGTTTCTGATCAGGCATACATCAATTTTACTTTTCCATTAAGTATCATTCACCACTCTAACTGTAATGTTTGGGGTGAGAAGTTATTATTATCAGTTATAAAATATGGATGGAATGACAGGTTTGTTGCAGACATTTTGCATTGCATTCCTATATATACTTAAAAATAAAGGGACCAAAAACAGTCTTCTGAAAATATTCTAGGGGAGTTAGTTATTTCATAAGCAATTGACATTGTTATTATAATAACATTATATAGCCATTTTATTTGTAATCATGTAGAATAATGTCACTAGGCTTTCAAAAGAGAAATATAATGATTTAAATGAATCTATAGCCATTAAATCCTCTTCAGTCATTGGACTGGCAATTGGCTTTCAGTCCTATTTAAACATTTTTGATGGATGTGCATACCAGCATTGACATGCAATGCTACAGGTCTGAATTTGGCAGTGATGGGATTCAATTCTTAATGACAGCTCTAATGGCTTTCTTAGTAATCAGAAACAAGCACTGTATTTGCATGCATTCTCCATGTTCCCTTTTCCAATCATTACAGAATAAGCAGCTACATTTAGTTAAGGTTTGAAAATTGTGAAATGATGTCCTTTTTTTGTTAGATAATAATTTATTTTAAAGAGGGCATTATTTCCTATTTCCACAATATAAGATACCTCTGTATATAAGTGAGGATAGGTTGTTTGTGGATCACATATGCACTGAGACTGATGTAATAAAGATGCATAAAGACATCTTTTTCATAGACTGGCTCAAATACAGTAAATTCAGAGAGAAATAATAGAATTGTGCTTATTCCCAATGGCAGATGCTATATGCCCATATCAAAGCCAGTCAAATTACATTAGGTGTTCTTTATTCCAAAACATCAATATTGAGGATTTTCTATATATAGCCAATGTATTTTCCTCTGTATTATTATGTAAGAAGAGCATTGCAGATAAACTTTCGCTGTGCATGGAAGGCAGGTGGCCCTTTTGTATTTTCTAATACTGATAACAATTTTTATTGTACTTATAATCTGACAGTTTAGACGTTTCTACACAATTATACATATATAGGTTCCCCAGACACATTGCACAATGCTAGAATTACATGATCATTAAATGTCTCTATATACAATATGTGTCACAGTGCTATCTAATATGCAGGTAACATCAGCAATTTCAGTTCTTTCAGTACATTAGAACATATCTTTATTTTATGGACCTCTCTCTAGAAGACTAGAATGTTCAGGTTTTTTTTCTGTCTTATAAAATTTTAATCAAATTCAATTAATCATATGGATGACTGATTATACAATCTTAATTTCTACTCATGTATCTTATATGATAGCTTCCTAATAATTAAATATATTCCCTTAGGGAAATGATTATCTTCTCTTATTTTAGATCAGATTCCACAACCTTATTTAGTATAAGTAGAATTGATTTATGGCTCACTTTTTAATATAAATGAATAAAAGGAATTAATTATCAGGATTATTTCACTCAGTGACCAGTCGATTTCTCAAATACACAGCCTGAAGTAGCTCTAGCGACAGATAGAGGGCACTAGACAGCTACTTTTCAGATCTCTATTAGGCAGTCTATAGGCAAGTCAGATAGAATAGCTGTATCGTCCTCTTTGCAGCTGCACTAACACTGCAGATGAAGCAAGACAAATGTGAAGATTCTCTGAGTAACATATCATCAAGTATTTTCAGCCACTAAATCTGTTGCTTTGGAATATTCTGCACTATGTTACCAGTATGGTTTGGATGCCTTAAAAAGGTTACATGACTCACATTGGTAGTGTGAATTACCCAAAGCCTGACACATTGTAGGCTTGACTGCCAGAGGAGTGCAATAGATTTGAGGGGAGTTCTCAAAGCTAGGTCTAGCTGCATTAGTCCAGTTCATTTAGAAGCAAAACCATATCAGATGATTGCTGAATTTGTGTGTTGTTATATTACATATGTATATGCAGCTGTCTGCCCAGTAAAATTTATGTAAAAAAAAAAAAAAAAAAGAATTGGACACAATTACAGGGGCTACAGGGTGGGGGTTTGGCTTAAGTTTCATTTTTGTCATTATATTTACAATTCACACACACATACACACACACACTTACACAAACACACACACACTTACACACACACACTTACACACACACATACACACACACACACACATACACACACACACATACACACACACACATACACACATATACACACACTTACACACACACATACACACACACACACATACACACACACACATACACACACACACACACACACTTAGACACAAACATACACACTCACACATGCACACACACACATACAATCACACACACACATACAATCACACACACATACAAACACACACTCACACAAACACACTCTCTTACACACAAACACACACACATGCACATATACACACGCACATACACACACGCACGCACACACACACGCACGCACATATATATGCACATACACACGCACATACACACACACACTCAAACACACGCAAACACATACACACTCATACACATGCACATATACACACACACGCACATACACACATGCACACACATACACACATGCACGCACACACATAAACACACACACATACAAACACACACTCACACAAAAACATACACACTCACACACACAAACACACACACATACACACACATACACAAACACACGGACATACACACATGCACACACACTCACACACATGCACTCATACACACATGCACACACACATACACGCACACACACATACACACATGCACACACACACTCACACACATGTGCACATACATGCACACATGCACATACACACTCACACAAACACACACACTCTCACAAACGCACATACATACAAACATACATACCACATACACACATACTCACTCTCACACACACATACTCACTCTCACACACACATACTCACTCTCACACACTCTCTCACACACTCTCTCACACAAACCTCCCACCTTCTCCAGACCACACATTTATATGCAGTGTTTGTGCAGGGATGCTGCAGGTGAATACAGCTGTTGATCTTCTATGCATTTTTGCATTAACTAAATTGGGTATTGTTATCAAGGATACTGCTCTGAAATACCCACATAGCTAGACATCTTACAACAGGATTTTGCCTTCTAACATAATGCAACTAAAGTACATCACTGGGCACGTACACCCTTTAAAAGAACAGGTCAAGGTCTTCTGCAGCAACATATTGCAACCTGTTTTAGTAACAAGGGATTAGTGTATTTTTGTTTAGATTTATAGCATATCTTTCTCAAGTGGTCATAAATTATATATTTAAACTGTTTAAACTCTTCATTACAATTCAACTTTAATTTTTTTAGGGTCTCATATTCTAGCTCTGTTATCATTGCAGATATAAACCTAATCAAGCCATCGTCTGTTATTTTCCTATGATATTTTTTTATATTTAATACAAACTTTTTTACTCATTATATTGCTTTTTTTGTCATTCAACTGTTTTTTAATGTGTACCTGTTAAAGGCATTGTAATAGTCTTTAGTAATCTTACAAATTATCTACTGTACATTAAAGGGATATGAAAATCAAAATTAAACTTGCAGGACTCAGAGCATGTAATTTTAAGACACTTTTAAATTCACTTCTATTTTTAAATGTGCTTTGTTCTTTTGGTATCCCTTGTTTAAAAAGTATACGCACATATCCCACACTAGTGGGAGCTAGCTGCTGATTGGTGCCTGGACACATTTGTCTCTTGTGATAGGCTGACTAGATGTGTTTATTTAGCTGCAACTGCAAGTAGGGGTATGCTGTTCCTTCAGGAAAAGATAACAAGAGAATTAAGCAAATTTGATAATAGAACTAAATTGGAAAGTTGTTTAAAATTGTATGTTCTATCCAAATCATGAAATATTTTTTGGGGGTTTCCTGTCCCTTTAAGCATAAACATATCACATCAATATGACTCAGAGAAAAGTGAGCCTTGTTAAAAGTCTGTTGTAAACAAGAAGCCTGATCTAAATCAATATACAGTTGTTGTTTTTTTCAGTATTTCAGTATTTTTTTCCCAGTATTTATAAAATGTTCATTTCCTAAGTATAAAGGTGTATATTATCGATCTTTAACACTTTTATAAAGAGACCACAAAATATAAACATGATATTAAGGAGTTAAACTTTTTTTTATTCAAATTTAAAGTGAAGGTCAATTTTCATGTGAAAGTGCCTGGTTTAAAAAAAAAAACTATTAAAAACAGGGGAACTTTCATTCATGAAAATTGACATTGCAGCCGTTTTTTTAAAATACCTTTACTTTACCTTTTCTTCTTTAAGCCGCTCCAGTGCTTCACCAACCAGTCGCAAGCCTCTTCATACATCAGCAATGACGATTCTGGCATCCTCCAATCACTGCTTCCCCCCCGGGGTAATCATTGCCTGAGGCAACGCCGTGACTGGAGGAAGCCAGTTTCATCATTGCTGGGTATGTAAACCAGGAAGAAGTAGGCGGGGCATCATTTTAGAACAGCGATTCGGCGTTTCAGAAGAACAAGGTAAGTATTTTTAAAATACGGTGCAATGCCAATTTTCATGAATGAAAGTGCCCCTGTTTTTAATAGGTTTTTTAAAAAACGGGCACTTTCACATGAAAATTGACCTTAACTTTAAGAGATATTGTAATAATTTCTGTTCTATTATGCACACGGACTCAGCTATACATGCTAAAAATATTTTTTTGGAATGATAGTAACATATAGTATATTTGGATAACCAACTAATGTATATTACAAAAAAAAAATAGCAATAGCACTTACCCTGACGTTTTAAAATTAATAAAAAAAATAAATAAAAACAATTTAAGTGTAATGTTAAAGTTATTAATATATTATTTTTTCTACACAGTTGATACCGCAGTATAAAAGCTCATTGGCAGAAAGTTAGAGTTCGCACAACTTTTTAAGAAAGTGGTAAAAACGCAACAAATTAGAACTGAAATATATTGTAAAATGCCTCTTTTGAGATGAAACAAAGAGAAAAAAAAAAAAAACCATGATGCCCCTTTAAAAAAGTATCTAATTAACTATTGAATAGATTATCCATGTGAATGCGGCACAATCTATTTCCAACCCATAATCCTGTAAGGACAATTACTTATGTCTGACTGGGAAGAAATAGGAAATATCTTTAACTAGAGATTTAAAGATTTTACTAAAGTTGATAAAAGCTTTTAGATTTGGCTACTGATTTCCTTATAACCAGTATTTATACCGGAGTGCCTTTGTATAAAATGTAACTTAGCTTTCCAAATGCTGGTCAATGAAAACAGTCTGATTTGCATCTATTGAGCACCTGAGCAAGACATAATGGTGCTAAACAGAAAGAATGTCGTGCTTGCATATAACTATTTGTTTAACCCTTGCAAATGGATTAAAAACATAGTTAAAGTCAGCCCCAGGGCAGCAATGCATGAGTGGAAGCTAGCTGAACATGTCTAGTTAGCCAATGAAAAAAGCATATGTGCAAATCCCCCAATCACAAGCTAGCACCCAGTAGTGCTTAACTGCTCCTAGGTATGCTTTCCAACAAATGATACCAAGAGAATAAAGTACATTTTATAACAGAAGTACATTGAAAAGTAAATTACATTTTTCCTCTTATTATGGGCCAGATTATAAGCGGAGCAGTATTTTGCGGTCACGCACTAACTCCACTAGAAGTAAGCTTTTTGCGTGCGTCAGATAGCGCTTGCATTACAAGTTGAAAGTAAAAATGTATCGCTTGCGCACTAACCTGATGCGCACAAAATCCCAAACTTATAATATCACGTACATGTTAACATATTCCCCCATAGAAATCAATGGAGCAAAAAAGGGGAAAAAAATAATTAAATAACACTCTACTCAAGCGCTAACCGAGTTGCATATTCTCAAGTGCGCTAACCGGACATACAAATATGAAGATTTCACTTTACAATGCGCTTCACATTGAAGATTATGTTATACTTATTCATAAATACATATTTCTATATATCTGATGGTATTTTGGTACAATATATATCTATACCTATATACTGTATATGTGATTATATATAGGTATAGATATATACAGACATATATAGGGATAGCTATTTATAAATACATAGAACATATTCTGATATGTGCAGAAAATTGGAATGTGAATTTTTTACAGTAAATAAATAGTTAAAACCTTTATTAAATATGAATATTGCATAAATATGCTTTTACATGTTTTTTATCTACTTGACTGCAAAGGGCTCTAATGCACTTATGTCTATATATGTGTACATATGTATTTATGTGTTTATATGTGTATATATGTCTGTGAACACATAAATACACATATAAATATGTAAATACATATGTACACATATATATATATATATTACAAAATATATGTACCAGCACTCCTAGTGTTATAATTATGAGAGTCTAATACACAGAATATAATAGTGTACCCCACAGGGGGATACACCTTACTATGTAGTGCACGGTAAGGGTTAATGTGAAAATGTGTTTTACAAAAAGAAATGCAGAACCCTTATTAATTCCAGCAACAGACTATATCACATACTAGTATATGCTAAAACCTAAGTTTTGTCATAAAGAAACACTATTACTGCATCAAATTTCAATTAATAGATTTATATTTTCTTGTTATTTCAACAACATAATTACATCTCACTGCATCGAACAGAATATAGATCATAGAATCAACCCGGGTTGACAATTTTGACTAATTAAAGTCCAGGGTACAATTCGATCATTCCGGTCAGATATTTCCAAACATCACAACAGATGTATAATTGTAATCCATTCATAAGATAGGTGAAAGCGTTCATTCTGGCGCAGCACCATGCCAAATTGACTCACACAGGTAATATTACAATATATTCAATAACTTTTCATTTGTCATATAAACACTAAGTTTACATTGCAGTCTCTGCTAAGGTATCCATTCATTTTCCATTAGCCTGATTTATCCAGCGATATATTATAGCAGTCTCTGCTGTGGTATATAGATAACCTTGTTCGGCATATAGTGAAACCACTCGGTATAGGGTGAATGTTGCTTCAGTATTACCTGTTCAGTGAGCGGCCATAGTGTGACTGTGTGTTACCTGCTCGCTCCAACCAGTCCACACTTAGTGATTTTCCGATCCGGAACAAATGTTCAAAACTTCTTTACTCCTCCATTGTAGAAAAGGCTCTTTAAGTGCCCAGCACACCTTTAGAATTCAAGGTAGGAATAAATTATAATGCTGCAGGGAGAAAATTACAGCGGTGTTCAGCTAAACACACCGCTGTGGACAAACAAGCACCGCGCGCATTTCACCGTGCTTACTACGGGCTTCTTCCGGCTCTGGAATTAATTGCTGGAATTAATTGCTGGAATTAATAAGGGTTCTGCATTTCTTTTTGTAAAACATATATATATATATATATATATATATATATATATATATATATACACATATTTAGACATGTGTATGTATATATGTATGTATGTATGTATCTCTATGCCCTTTGCCTGCTTTTTTTTCTAACACCTGAGATCTCATATCTTTGAGCCCAAATCATTTTTTTTGTGCAGTATTATTGTTTTTTAATAATTTTTATTAGTGTTATTATGTTATGTTATCATGGTGTTATTACGAGTGTAACTGTACGTTTACATATATTTTTAATGTGTTTTGTGCAGCTTTTTATTCAAGTGTAACAGTTAACCAGAGCCCTGAGGTAGCCCTAACCTGACTCGCATTAAATTGCGCACAAACGATCACGTTTATTTTCAACTTGTAATACGCACACTACTTCTAACGTACTCAAACAGGCGAGATAAACTCAATATCACTCGCGCACAACTGTTAATCCCCCCAGGATGCAATTGGTTATTGAAGCATATGTTAGCGCTTCGGAAACTATTGGAGCTCTACAAATACCTGATACTAATAATAATATATTCAAGCACATGCATGCTCCTGATTGGTCACTAGCTTTATCCAACTTTAGCATGTTGCTTTGCCCAGTTGACCCCACACCGATAATGTTCCGTGATTTCAGTTTTTAAGGAGCAGGGTAGTTTGCACTTCAAAGAAAAAGATTGTTTTGGCTTTAAAATCAAATGCGCATCGGTTCAGGTGTGCTGTTTTAGCATGGCATACAGTGAGACAGGGTGCTGATTGGCTGACTGTGCAAGTACTGTAACCACAAATTAGTCTCCTAAAGAAGTATACACCGAGAAGCATACGGATCTTAATAACATCTGTTGATCATTAAGATTCTTTAAAGCCCACAACAGCTTTTTACTATGTATACATGTCCGCATGATAAGACATTATTAAAGCGACACTCAGGTCAAAATTAAACTTTCATGATTTAGATAGAGCCTGTCATTTTAAACAACTTTACAATTTACTTCAATTAACAAAATGTGCACTTTTTATATTTACACATTTTGAGTCACCAGCTCCTACTGAGCATGTGCAAGAATTCACAGAATATACATATGTGCATTTGTGATTGGCTGATGACTGTCACATGATGCAGTAGGTGTGGAAATATACATAACTTTGAAATTTGTCTGAAAAAAATCTACTACTCATTTGAAGTTCAGACTAAGTGCTCTTGCATTGTATTTTATCATGCATTTGTTGATTAAGCAAATCTACTGCTCCTTTAACCTTCATTTAAAAGGGTACAAGTGTCTTTGTATGACTTAGGAGACAGAGGCAGACAGTGTCAGTAAAGGATAACAGACAGGGGAAATATATGGTTATACACAAAGCATATACTGACATAAAGTTATATATCAACATAGAATCAATATAAATAAAGATGGGAAATTAGGTATACAGGGGAATATAAGATAGTCAAAAAAGGAGAAAGAAAAGAAAGAAAAAAAAGGAGAATAATAATAATGACAAAAGTGTGAAAATAGGCGTACCTGCGTACCTATGCATAGAGAGTGTGGAATATACAATGTAATTTACTACAGTATATGAAGATACATTACAAAAAAAAATTGATAATTGGTTAAGAAACCAGAGTCCACATTTATTCCAGAATTTAGCAAGTTGAAGTGCATTATCATTTTCATTTTAAAGGTTTTTCTTTCCATGGTGTTTTTGAAGTTGCCTCTGAGAATCTTGATTTTGAGATTTTGGATGGAGTTGTCAGGTTGGCTGTTATTCTTTTACAGCCACTACTCTTAGAGGATCCCACACTCAAAAAAATATTTCCAAAACCCCCTATACTGGCACTCAGACAACCACCCAACCTAAAACAGAAACTGGTCAACAGAAAGCTACCCCTTTATAAAAAGAACACTCAGAATGGAACCAAGCGCTGCAACAAAGCTCTCTGCAAACTATGTCAACACATTTGTGAAAGCAGCACAGCTAATCACAAGAGTAAATCGTATAACATTAAAGGGGCATATTCATGTATATCTGCAAATGTGGTATACATGATACATTGCACTGCATGTGAAGTGGGATGTTATATTGGAGAAACAAGCCAAAAACTGCACCTTCGGATGAACTTACACAGACACTCAATCAAAAACCACTGTGAAACAAAATACTGTACACCTGTTGGTCACCATTTCACCCAACCTGACCACTCCATCCAAAACCTCAAAATCAAGATTCTCAGAGGCAACTTTAAAAACACCATGGAAAGAAAAATCTTTGAAATGAAAATGATAATGCGCTTCAACTTGCTAAATTCTGTACTAAATGTGGACTCTGGTTTCTTAAACCATTATAAAAAAAAAATTGTAATGTACTTTCATATACTGTAGTCAATTACATTGTATATTCCACACTCTCCATGCATAGGTACGCAGGTACGCCTATGTCCACACTTTTGTCATTATTATTACTCTCCTTTTTTTTCTTTCCTTCCTTTCTCCTTTTTTGACTATTTTATATTCCCCTGTATACCTAATTTCCCATCTTTATACATATTGATTCTATGTTGATATATTACTTTATGTCAGTATATGCTTTGTGTATAATCATATATTTCCCCTGCCTGTTATCCTTTACTGACACTGTCTGCCTCTGTCTCCTAAATCCCCCGCCTTCAGACCTCTTTAACACTTTCTGTCTTTTTAGCCATGCTATGTTTTAAGATATAATTTGTAAATTCCATCAAATTGGTCAGTATTGCTTTAGACTTGAAAAAGGAAGACATTCCACCAAAATCTTGTAATCTTATAAATGTATAGTTAGTCCAGTAAAAAAGTATCATTGCTCAATGCAATACTCTTGTTATTTTGCAAAGCAGAATTTGTCCTAAGTATTTCTAAAAAGATATTTATATATATATATATATATATATATATATATATATATATATATATATATATATATACCTATATATAATCATGTGTATATATATATATATATATATATATATATATATATGTATATATAGTTATAGATATTTATTTTACCAGAAAAAACTTCAGATATATGTAGAAATTGTTATTGATGAATAAATAGAACAGATTCTGTTATTTGAAGTACATTGGAATGTGAAATCTTTATATTTTCATGTTGGGTTAGCGCAATTGAGAATATGCTATCGGGTTTGCGCGAGAGTGGGGTGTTAGGATTTTTTACACTTTTATTCTCCATTGACTGCTATGGGGGAATACGTGAACCTGTACGCGATATTCTAACTCCAGCTTTTTGAGCTTGTCGGATTAGAGCAAGAGCGAAAACCATTTACTTTCAACTCATAACATGAACTCAACCCGACAAGAAGCAAAATGTTTACTTCTAGAACAATTAACGCTCGAGCTGAAGCAGACATTTTTGCTCCACTCGTAATCTGACCCTTTATGTGATATTTATTCTTGGAGTTCCTTAAACATAAAATAAAGCTGTTTGGGAATTTTGTTTAATATTTTATGTACGGAAAAGTGTAAAAACTGGAACTTGTCCTCTTGAGGAATTGAATCGTGTATACGAATACTGATAACAGATATCTCAGTGGCAACCAGCACAGAATCTAAATCTTGTGTTTTTTTGGTAAATTCTCATACACTTTTTTTCCCCAAAAAAACATCAGGGGGTATATAACATTGAGAAAAGAAATCTGAACCACTAGATGGAATCAGTTAATCCTGCAGCTAAGGAAATATTGTAGAAAACTCCTATAAATCTATATATTCACAATATTTTAGTTTATAGTTGTTAATGTAATTTCCCTTCGTATAAATAAAAAAGTGTCTATTCTATTGCAGAAGCCAGAATGGGTTTCTTTCTACGGGTTTTATTTTATCTGTAATGTGTTTTTCCAGTAAATGTCAAAAAATTAATGCAGCTTCTGTAGGAATTAAAAGCAAATTTGTAAATGATAATAATATAGCTGAATCAAGAAAAGCAATTTCTGATTTACATTTGTAATTTGAGTGTGTAATTGAGTGCATCTTTTTCATTTATTCTACATCCCATAAATAATTTTAATAGGAAAGCAATGTATCTTATTGTGTGTCCCTTTCAGCTGTGTGCTGTTTTATACAACCTACTGGGGATGTTTAAAAACACATTCTAAATTCTAAGTAACGTTGCATTAAAAAAGTGTGATCTTCATGTCCGCCTCTGATTCGTATTTTTTACTTTGTATATACTTGTCAATAAAGTGCACAGAATTGATCTGCCAATGCTTGATTACGTATACTCCTGCGATCAGCACCCAGAGGTGTGTAACGGTGGCACTTTCTGAGTAACAAAAATATATATTGCAAAATTGTGCTGAAGTTCCTTTTTTTTACAATGTCCAATTCATTATCTTAATGTGTACAATTATAGATCTATAGTGTTGTTCTTTTCTTTTTTTCACTTTTGGAGGGACCGTGTTTATATTAAAAAATTAGAAGCTTTGTTTTGAAATAAAGTTGAAAAAATCAATGTAAGATAGAAAAGCAACCACTATTTACACAAAATTGGAAGGTGTTTTTTTATATTCTGCAGTCTTGCTCAGTTTGGGATTTTCAATATGGGATTGTGTAGCTCACTGCTTTGTTCACTTTGTTTTAGGATGGATAGCATAGCAAATTAAGCTTCTATTTGATTCTACAAACAGAAGTCTGAAAACAAATTCAAATTAAAAAATTCTACACTTTGTAGAATGCATTAGTATATTGGGGTCCCTCCGTTTCAATCAATCAATAAGAATTCCCAATATTTTGGCTATCTTTCTCTGTATTTTTTATCTATTTTTTCAATCTTAAAGTTTTTGTGGATGTTAAGTTTCTATATTAATAAACTTTATTTTTTCCTTAATAAATGAAAGCAATATTTTAAAAAAATATCCCTGGACTGTCATGCAGTATATATTGTGCAGACATTCTGATAAATTGGACATAGAGCTATTGTAACTGTATAAGATAGTAGTGACCCATGATTATTCCACCCCTAAAAAAAAGTTCAGCATTAATTCTCATTTGATCTCCGTAATAATAACTCCATATTACCTGCTAGATATGAGTTAACTGGATATACTATAAGACATGCTTAACTGGAGTTTGTTAAATAAATTATTTTCTTCTCTCTTGTTGCATCCATGCTGTAAATAGAAGATTGAAATTAATTGTAAGGTGGATACATTTGAATCTAACATTTAATTGCTTGTTTACACAATTCTCTATGTAGTGTGCAATAATAACAACACAATAAAGTGTTAGATGATGTCACTGAAAGATGACAAACTTTTGTTAAGGGGTGTTGATGCCACTGGTACTCACAACAAAAACTATACATGGTAATTGTGCATTCAGGGGCATAGGGCCTATGTTGAACTTTAAAATGTAATTGTAAGGGGTTAATATTTTAATGGAGGTTGTTTTTTTTTTCTCCTGGTGTGCCCATTATTGAAATACAGAAAACAAATGTATGTCCCTTTAACGTTATTAAACTGGTGACATAAAATATGTAAGCATTGGGTTTACATCTATGGGTGATTATAGATCATTCTTTTTCTTGGAAATCATCACCGAACACAACTATCACAAAAAAGTTTATCTTCTGCCTATTTCTTATAAGACATTATTCATTTTTTTTTTATAATATATAAAATGGATACAGCAGGACACTTTAGCTTAATATAGTTACATTTGTTTATAGGTGCCAGAACAAAGGCTTCTCCTATATACCAAGCTGGTACATGCGCGCTCTACGTGTTTACAAAACAAAAAACAGAAGATCAAATCCAGATTACATCTTACATAAATAATAAGTAAAGTAATAATAACTTAAAGCATTAACCCCACACAAACACAGATGCACATAAATATAAGAAAACATCTATCAGCCCTCTATATTATCAGATATAATCTTCTTAAAACTAAACTCCTGATACATTAAAAAGTAACCCCAACACATAGGGCTCAATTTATCTAGCCCTTCTCTCCCCTTTGACTACAGATTCGAACAAGAGAACCTGTAGTCAGGATTTATCAAGCAGCAGTTATCAGGCAGCTTCTTCCCTGTCCTGTTTTCCACCTCTTAAGTGGAGAATTCCAATCTCCCAGTCTCATCCGACCAAAAAGATTAACAGCTCCTGCCCGCGCATGATTGGCAGTGGGCGTGGGTTGCATGCAAGCCCACAAGAGCGCTCATGTGCAATGGTAAATGTGGGCAGTGGATTGCCCGCCAGAGGAGAAGCCGAGCAGACAGGTGCAAATTAGTATGCCCCTGTCCACCCTTGAATGAAAAAATGGCGCCCTTACGGTAATTAGCTTTTTCCCTAGTTTTGTTTAATTTAATATCTATTGCTTCAAAAATCATAAAATTACGAATATTATTTTTTAGTGCAGAAATAGAACATTTTTTTTTTAAATTGTCTAGCTGACATTATAACGTTTCAAATAAAATAGGGATGTTTTTTTCCACCTCACATCTTTGGCAAAGAAAAATATATTCAATTTTGATAACTCAATCTTATCTTTAAGACTTTGTGATAGAAAATAAGCTTTCTTCTGACAATAATTGAATAATTTCCATTGAGGTGGTAACATTTGGAAACTGGTAATAAAATCATTTATCTCCTTTATCCTTTAAAGTCTATGGAACTTTTTTTATGTTGACACCAGTTTCCGCATCTCAATGAAAACCAGGCCCCTGTCTGGCTTTAGGACAATCTCATAGAAAATGGGAATAGGAAGAAATTGAACATCTCAAATATTTGTTTTGAACTTCTTTCTTCCATTTACAAACAAGAGGTGATATGATAGCAACTTTGAAGTATATTAAAGGGCTTAGTAAAGCTGAGGCTGTGTTTATTTTTTTTATCATAAAAAAAAAAATCAAGAGCAAGGGGTCATGATCTCAAGCTGAAGGGTAGTAAAATAGGAGTCATTTGCAGAAGCTTCTTTATAGAAAGGGTGATTGATTCATGGAATAAACTTCCATAATAGGTGGAAATGACAAACACCTTTGGGGACTTTAAGAATGCCTGGCATAAGCATAAGACTGTCTTCCGTACTAACTAATGCCTGAAATAAGCGTAAGGCTATCATACTAACTAACTAATGCCTGGGATAAGTGTAAGGCTATCATACTAACTAACTAATGCCTGGGATAAGTGTAAGGCTATCATACTAACTAACTAATGCCTGGGATAAGTGTAAGGCTATCATACGAACAGACTTGATGGGCCTATGGATCTTATCTGCTGTCAAAATCTATGTTTCTCTGTTTACGATCAGGCATCAGATAATAAGCATTAATTTGTCTAAAGTACGACTCTCTATAATATTCCGAGATCTTTAACTGTTTTAAAACTTTTATCTATTATGTCTTTATTAAATTTGTTACCAAAATCTTTATACCAATAAATAATTAACTGTATATGTAGTCTGTAAAGATTTGACATGTCTGGATAAATCCAGGGATATATGAAAGTATTTTTTTATGCTATATTTTTTGCTTTATTGTGTAATATATTTTAAATTGATATTGACATTTTTATCATCATTTTGCTTTTAAAATCAGGAATAATGCTCTGTCTGCCTTTTATGGGAGAAATGTTCTTATTTCTATAATATTTTATTCAGAAAACTGATCTGTTCAGCTTTGAAAAATATTTGTTGGTATGAGCTCCAAACATGTTAGGTAGATATAGGCTTATTATAACTCATTTTTCAGCGGTGAACAGATAGTTGTAAATTCAGCAAAAGTTGGCCCATGTTTTCATACTAAACAAATGCTTAATTTATCAGACATTATGTTACTTTAAAATATTTGATTAAAATATAATGCTACATATGGTATTCAAAGGTTAACACTTGAAATACAGTCTTTGTATCTTGTTTTGAGAACCTGATTATACATTACAGGCATTGTTTTACAAGGTATGCTTATTGAATGTCCAATTTTAAAACTTTCCAATTTATTGCAAAGAACATTGGGATTACATTGGAGAATTAAGTCACTATGTGTGTGTGTTTTTATATGCATTTAATATAAAATATTACGAAATATAAATGTGTATATACATTTAATAAATATGATAAAAAAACATCGGTGTAAGCAAGCAAATTACAACATATGCCATTATTATTAACCAAAATCTTTAACCATTAGTTTGCTTACATCTTCACTATACATATGTTTTTATCTTTCAATAGGGTATCCAATCAATCTACTTTTAAGAAATCTGTTATAAATAAAATAATTGCTTACAAGCATTATGCATTATGTCTACATATATTATTAGCAACAAGAATAATACAGACTTTTGTTACAAACATGTCCATTTGTAAAATATGCTTTTACTATAAATTAGTCAATAGCACAGATAAGAAGAAATAAATTGTTTATCACAAAAAATGTCCTTAATTGTGTTATATATTCATCCTTGATGTCATTTCCAAATTTGTCAATGAAAAGTTGTTTGCTATTTCCTATGTGAACATATTCAAGGCAACTAAACAGCAGCTTAAATGTAAATAAAGTTAAATTAGTATCTAGTGCTACTGCTACAAACCAACAATAGAACAAAGAAAGATATTTTGTTTTCATTATTATTATTATTATTTTTTTATTGGGGTTAGGATTGTCAAGAACAAAAATAAAGCTTATATACTTATTGCCTAACACAGAAATTGAATGACAAGGACATTGCTAACATCTGTTGAATAGTGTAAAACTGTAAATTTTAAGTTTTCCCATCTGCAGAAACAGTTTTGTTTGCAAGAACAAATCAACTAAAGTTTTGCGTTGTATGAATTTATTAGATTATTTTTTTTGTTTTTTTGTTAAATGGAGCACTTATTTAGTGTTTGCACGTGAATACAAAGTATAGAGCAATTTTGCATTTTTCCAAATCTGAACACGCATTTATTAAATACCTTTACCGGATCTTGAACATCGATAGCTCTTTAGGAGACAGGTCCATATTTGGTAGGTTTAAAGGGACAGTCTAATCAAAAATAAACTTTCATGATGCATTATGGACATGCAATTTTAAGCAACTTTCCAATTTACTTTTAGCATCAAATTTGCTTTGTTCTCTTGGAATTATTTTACAAAGATACATTTAGGTAGGCTCAAAAGCAAATGTTTAAGCCCTTGCAGGTCATCTCTTATGTCAGTGCATTTTCACAGTTTTTCACAGCTAAACAGCACTAGTTCATGTGTGCCATGTAGATAGCATTGTGGTAACTCCAGTGGAGTTATTTATGTGTCAGCATTGATTGGCAAAAATGCAAACCTGTAAAAAGAACTGAAATAAGGGGGCAGTATGCAGAAGCTTAGATACAAGGTAATCACAGAGGTAAAAAGTATGTTAATATAACGTGTTGGTTATGTAAAACTGGGGAATGGGTAATAAAGGGATTATCTATCTTTTCAAACAATAAAATTCTGAAATAGACTGTCCCTTAATTTTTTTGTTCACTGTGAACAACATTGTTTGTTTTAAAGCAAGTCTTTTATTCTAGTTAGAAGCTACACTCATAAACCCTGCGCTGAATAGGAAATAGGTGTTAATGGTTTTTATCAGCTCGCTTTTGGCTTTGTGAGTTAGTGAGTCACTATTTAAGAGTTGCGTGTTATTTACTGCATTCTTTATGAAGATTTAAATGGATCTCACCTGCCTGGGAAAGCAAGATAGGAGCCTGATGACATTTTGCTGGCTGCAGCAATGCCTTCTTTGCTCTACGAGATAAAACTGAGAAACGTGTTTTGTTTGCACACTAATGGGAGGGTGTTGATTGAGGTTTGATCAACTCAACTGAAATTGGTTATTGAACTGTTCCCTTGCAAAAGCTTTTGGTAGTGTCAGCACATCAGCTTAAAAAATAAAATAAAAAAAGATTATACGCTTTATTGAAGCATTTAAACCTAGGTTTTCTTGTGGTTATAGTAATTTAGTGATTCATAACTCACATTCTGAGAGATGAAAATATGCTTTGCTGCAAATAAATGTGATTTTGATTGAAAGCCACATCTCTTTCTTCATTACACCGTGATATATGTTGTTCTATTTACAAACAGTGTTGTTTCCGCAACATGTAAAATGATTTGACAAATGAGATACAACACGCTTTTGTGAAGATTCCCTGTTTTTTTTTTTTATAACTTCTGATAAATGATAAATTCAGGGTGTTATTCGGCTTTTGATTCACATATTTGCATTTTATATACAATTAAATTTGTCCTGTGATGAAAAAGCTAAGTGAATTTACTAAGGTGTTTCTCTCGCTACAAAAATTTACATTATGCCTTCAATAAAACAGTTTTCTACTAAAAGGATACTCTAATGAGCTTTACTCAAGTAGATTAAAATGTACATATGACATGTTCAAATTTGTTTGCGCATTTATTTTTTTGATTATTGTGCAAATATGCTAACTGTATATTTCACATCTAGAAAGGTGGTCAATGGGGTCACTAAATTCAAAATTAAACATTTATGATTCAAATAGTGCAGGGGTTTAGCAGAGATTTTAAACCTGTCTTCAGACCTCCCTAACAGGCTAGATTTTCAGGATTACCTTAGGTGAGAGCAGGTAAAATAACCATGCCTACTAGCAAGCTGATTATTTCAGATATCCTGAAAATCTTGTCTGTTAGGGAGGTCTGAGGACATGTTTGAAAACCACTGACAAAGAGCAAATAGAGCAATTTTAAAAAATATACATATTTTCAATTTGCTTCCATTATCAAAAAACTGTGATTTGCTGATGGCTATCATAAGGCATATGCTGTCATATAAAGCATACCTGAGTATGCCTTCATGAAAACAACTATGTTTCAACAAGGGATACCAAGACAAAGAAGTAAATAAAATCTTGTGTCTTTTGTTTTAGATAGATAGGGAATGTTATTAAACAGAGACATTTACAATATATGTTGATCAGTTTGTGAATAGGGGTGGGTGAGTGTCTTTTTGGATATTAATAAACAATAACATTTGAAATTAATTGAAACTTTGAATATTCAAAATAACTTTGGGTATTTCATTCAAATATTTATTCAATCATATTAAAGTTGGTCTATTTCATCTATTTAATATTGAGTAACCAAATATTATATTCAAGATAGGGGGAAAAAACAAATGTCAAACATTAAGGGAATCTTTAGTTAACATTAATTTAGAATAAAATTATTTTTAAAGAAAGTGCTGAAACATTTTGCAGTGGCAAGTAGTGCAGTCAACTGGAATTTAATAACACTACCTCTTAAAGGGATGCTCAAAAACTCTCCTGATTAATATAAATGAGCCAGTATTATAGGGTTACCAGATCTGATGGAAAAAAAGGGAAGTCCATCAACAGCACGCAACACATGCAAAACCTAAGGATGCACGCAACACACGCAAAACAAAGGATGCATGATATATATATATATATATATATATATATACATATGGTAAATACAATATTAATAACCTTCTGTGTCTCCACTAACATTTGGTGGTGCTTGTGGTAATGGCCTGTGAATTTTCTGCTCAGCTTGCCTCTTCTTGATAAGGCAGGATCAGCAATGCCTCTATACTTGATGCTCGGCTCTGTCTCTCCACTTCGTCTACTGCTTAGCTCTGTCCAGACACTTCTTCTGCTGCTTAGCTCTGTCCCTACACTTCTTCTACTGCTTAGCTCTGTCCCTGCACTTCTTCTGCTGTTTAGCTCTGTCTCTACACTTTTTCTGCTGCTCAACTCTGTATCTACACTTTTTCTACTGCTTAGCTCTGTCCCTACACTTCTTCTGCTTACCTCTGCCCCTACACTTCTTCTTCTGCTTAGCTCTGTCCCTACACTTCTTCTTCTTCTTAGCTCTGGCCCTACACTTCTTCTACTGCTTTCCTCTGTCCCTACACTTCTTCTTCTGCTTAGCTCTGTCCCTACACTTCTTCTTCTGCTTAGCTCTGTCCCTACACTTCTTCTTCTGCTTAGCTCTGTCCCTACACTTCTTCTACTGCTTAGCTCTGCCCCTACACTTCTTCTTCTGCTTAGCTCTGTCCCTACACTTCTTCTTCTGCTTAGCTCTGTCCCTACACTTCTTCTTCTGCTTACCTCTGTCCCTACACTTCTTCTTCTGCTTAGCTCTGTCCCTACACTTTTTCTACTGCTTAGCTTTGTCCCTACACTTCTTCTGCTTACCTCTGTCCCTACACTTCTTCTTCTGCTTAGCTCTGTCACTACACTTCTTCTGCTTACCTCTGTCCCTACACTTCTTCTTCTGCTTAGCTCTGTCCCTACACTTCTTCTGCTGCTTAGCTCTGTCCCTACACTTCTTCTGCTGCTCAACTCTGTCCCTACACTACTTCTACTGCTTAGCTCTGTCTTTACACTTTTTCTAATGCTTTGCTCTGTCCTTACACTTCTTCTGCTGCTCAGCTCTGTTTTTCCACTTATTGTGCTGCTCAGCTCTGTCTCTACACTTCTTCTGCTGCTCAGCTCTGCGCCTACACTTTTTATGCGCTTAGCTGTGTCTCTCTACACTTCTTCTACTGCTTAGCTCTGTCCCTACACTACTTCTACTGCTTAGCTATGTCTCTACACTTCTTCTACTGCTTAGCTCTGTCTTTACACTTTTTCTACTGCTTAGCTATGTCTCTACACTTCTTCTACTGCTTAGCTCTGTCCCTACACTTCTTCTACTGCTTAGCTCTGTCTTTACACTTTTTCTACTGCTTATCTCTGTCCCTACACTTCTTCTGCTGCTTAGCTCTGTTTCTACACTTCTTCTGCTGCTCAGCTCTGTCTTTCCACTTCTTCTGCTGCTTAGCTCTGTCCCTATACTTGTTCTGCTGCTAAACTCTGTCTCTACATGTCTTCTGCTGCTTAGCTCTGTCCCTACACTTCTTCTGCTGCTAAACTCTGTCCCTACAATTCTTCTGCTGCTAAACTCTGTCCCTACACTTCTTCTGCTGCTAAACTCTGTCCCTACAATTCTTCTGCTGCTAAACTCTGTCCCTACACTTCTTCTGCTGCTTAGCTCTGTCCCTACTCTTCTTCTGCTGCTAAACTCTGTCTCTACACTTCTTCTACTGCTTAGCTATGTCCCTACACTTCTTCTGCTGCTTAGCTCTATCCCTACACTTCTTCTGCTGCTAAACTCTGTCTCTACACTTCTTCTACTGCTTTTAGCTATGTCCCTACACTTCTTCTGCTGCTTAGATCTATCCCTACACTTCTTCTGCTGCTAAACTCTGTCTCTACACTTCTTCTACTGCTTTTAGCTATGTCCCTACACTTCTTCTACTGCTTACCTCTGTCCCTACACTTCTTCTGCTGCTTAGCTTTGCCCCTACACTTATTCTACTGCTTAGCTCTGTCTCTACACTTCTTCTTCTGCTCAGCTCTGTCCCTACACTTATTCTGCTGCTCAGCTCTGTCTCTACACTTATTCTGCTGCTCAGCTCTGTCTCTACACTTATTCTGCTGCTCAGCTCTGTCTCTACACTTATTCTGCTGCTCAGCTCTGTCTCTACACTTATTCTGCTGCTTAGCTCTGTCTCTACACTTATTCTGCTGCTCAGCTCTGTCTCTACACTTATTCTGCTGCTCAGCTCTGTCTCTACACTTCTTCTACTCACTGCTCAGCTCTGTCTCTACACTTCTTCTACTCACTGCTCAGCTCTGTCTCTATACTTCTACTCACTGCTCAGCTCTGTCTCTTTACCTCTTCTACTCACTGCTCAACTCTGTCTCTTTACTTCTACTCACTGTTCAGATCTGTCTCTACGCTTCTTCTGCTCACTGCTCAGCTCTGTCTCTACACTTCTTCTACTCACTGCTCAGCTCTGTCTCTATACTTCTACTCACTGCTCAGCTCTGTCTCTTTACCTCTTCTACTCACTGCTCAACTCTGTCTCTTTACTTCTACTCACTGTTCAGATCTGTCTCTACGCTTCTTCTGCTCACTGCTCAGCTCTGTCTCTACACTTCTTCTACTCACTGTTCAGATCTGTCTCTACACTTCTTCTGCTCACTGCTCAGCTCTGTCTCTACACTTCTTCTACTCACTGCTCAGCTCTGTCTCTATACTTCTACTCACTGCTCAGCTCTGTCTCTTTACCTCTTCTACTCACTGCTCAACTCTGTCTCTTTACTTCTACTCACTGTTCAGATCTGTCTCTACGCTTCTTCTGCTCACTGCTCAGCTCTGTCTCTACACTTCTTCTACTCACTGTTCAGATCTGTCTCTACACTTCTTCTGCTCACTGTTCAGATCTGTCTCTACACTTCTTCTGCTCACTGTTCAGCTCTGTCTCTACACTTCTTCTACTCACTGTTCAGCTCTGTCTCTACACTTCTTCTACTCACTGTTCAGCTCTGTCTCTACACTTCTTCTACTCACTGTTCAGTTCTGTCTCTACACTTCTTCTGCTCACTGTTCAGATCTGTCTCTACACTTCTTCTGCTCACTGATCAGCTCTGTCTCTACACTTCTTCTACTCACTGTTCAGCTCTGTCTCTACACTTCTTCTGCTCACTGATCAGCTCTGTCTCTACACTTCTACTCTCTGCTTAGCTCTGTCTCTACACTTCTTCTACTCACTGATCAGCTCTATCTCTACACTTCTACTCACTGCTTAGCTCTGTCTCTACACTTCTACTCACTGCTTAGCTCTGTCTCTACACTTCTACTCACTGCTCAGCTCTGTCTCTACACTTCTTCTACTCACTGATCAGCTCTATCTCTACACTTCTTCTACTTACTGCTCAGCTCTGTCTCTTTACCTCTTCTACTCACTGCTCAGCTCTGTCTCTTTACTTCTACTCACTGCTCAGCTCTGTCTCTACACTTCTTCTACTCACTGCTCAGCTCTGTCTCTACACTTCTACTCACTGCTCAGCTCTGTCTCTACACTTCTACTCACTGCTCAGCTCTGTCTCTACACTTCTACTCACTGCTCAGCTCTGTCTCTACGCTTCTTCTGCTCACTGCTCAGCTCTGTCTCTCTGCTTCTTCTACTGCTCAGCTCTGTCTCTCTACTGCTACTCTCAGCTCAGCTTTTTCTCCCCATTTTCTCCTCACAAGCTGTCTGCCTTCACTCTTGCTCCCACTCCAGTCAGAGACTTGCAATAAAGGTGCACATAGTGGACCGCACCACCCAGACACGTCCATCAAGTGTAGCCCTCGGCTGTGAAGCTGGCACAAAAATAGCAGCACAAGTGTTGTGTGCAAATAGCACGTGCAATGACCATAAAAGTATAAAAATGAAATAACTAACCTCCTCGACTACTATAGACATTTTGGCATCCCTTCAAAAATTTCTGAGGACAAAGGGACAGAGTATATAAAAACAGGACAATCACAATAAAAACTGGATGTCTGTTCCCCCTACTGTAGTACTTGCACCAAAAGACTATTGGCAAGAAGTAATTGTCAACCAATCAATAGTAGTAGAAAGTAGATATCACCTACTGAGCAATAATACAATACACAGCTGATAAAGCTGTATTAGTTTCAGTTTAAATGTAAAAGCAACAAACATACACATAAATGATTGTCTTTAATGTACTGATAGAAAATTATTTAGTGCAATGTCCCTTTAACATTCTATTTGTGATGGTTAAATCTATACTATAATCGTGTTTGTAATGCGTCCGTCACCGTTGGCAGTTGGGCATGCATCCTCAAAGGAATGTTGGCAGCGCGAGGCAGCCAATAGAATGTTCAGGTCCAAGTGGATTCCAAAAATGGTAGGGTGGTGAAAGAATCCACCTTTGCTCCGTGGCGCCTTCGCTGTGGATGAAGACGATGGACCCATCTGGAAGAATACCTTCTCTGCCGGACTTCTGAAACCATGAGTAGCTATTTGGGGCTTTAGTGTTAGGTTTTTTTCAAAATTTTGGGGGGTTTTGTTTTTTTAGAATAGGTTTTTTTGTTGGCAAATCTCAAAAGAGTTGAATGCCCTTTTAAGGGCAGTGAAAAAGAGCCAAATGCCCTTTTAAGGGCAATGCCCATACAAATGCCCCTTTAGGGGCAATGGGTAGTTTAGGTTTATAAGTGTTAATTTTTTTTTATTTTGGGGGGTTTGGTGGGTGGGGGGTTTTACTGTTAGGGGGGACTTTGTTTATTTTTAATGTAAAATAACTGATTACTTTAGAGCAATGCCCTACAAAAAGCCCTTTTAAGGGCTATTGTTAGTGTATTCTTAGATTAGGGGGTGTTTTTATTTAGGGGGGCTTTTATTTTTATAGGGGTATTAGTTTAGGTTTAATTTTATTATTTTGGATAGCTTTGTTTATTTTTTTCTGTATTTTTACTTTTTTATTTTTTTGTAGCTTGGGGGGTTACATTTTTAACACATACACTGCCCTCTGGGCAGGCTTATCAACTAGTATTATAATTATGTATATTACTGATTTCACTCCCTTTTGGACTCCTAAAATCTCTTCTTCTTTATCTTTCACCTTACTTGTAAACATAAATAAAATGAATCAATATTTTAGATGGAGTATCTGACCATTTTACAAAAAAAAAAAAACATTGATGCATTTTTCAGTAACTAATGTTTTATTTTAGAACATGACTAATCAATACACAGTCATAAAAAGCAAATGAGTTAATGGACTTCAAGCCGATCCAAATATTCTACTTATATTATAATGCTTCTACTGATACTTAAAGGGACATAATACTAAATGTTTGAAGCACTTGAAACTGATGCAGCGTAGCTGTAAAAAGCTGACTACAAAATGATCATCTCTATATCTCAGGAGTAGGCTGTACCACTGGCCCCATCCTGAGGATTAAACATCATGGTGGTCAGGTTCATCTGCATATAAACTTAAAGGGACATGAAATCCAAAATTTTTCTTTCATGATTTAGGTAGAAAATGCAATTTTAAATAACTTTCCAGTTTACTTCTATGATCAAATTACTGGTTTCAAACTAAACACATGGGTGAGCCAATGACAATCGGTATATACATGCAGCCACCAATCAGCAGCTGGAACCTAGGTTCTTTGCTGCTCCTGAGATTTCCTATATAAACCTTTCAGCAAAGGATAACAAGAGAAGGAAGCAAATTAAATAATAGAAGTAAATTGGAAAGTTGTTTAAAATAGTATGCTCTTTATAAACAATGAATGTTGACTTATGACTTTACTGTCCCTTTAATAAAAAATAAACTCAGTTATTATAATGCGGTACCATTTTTTATGAGTTTTGAGCGCTATAGGGAAAGTAAAGAACGCAACAAAAGTTGCGTTATTTAACCCCCTATAGCGCTGCCATTACAAGTATAAAAAACTTGGCTTGCGTGGGCGATATGGAGATTTTGAGCTCCATACCACACCAAAAACAAGTGGTGTTTTGACATCAATGGGTAGAGGCGGCAAAAAAAAAGACTAACACCTGCGATCGCGGAAACAAAAGCTCTGTAACGCAGCCCCATTGATGTCTATGGGGAAAAAGAAAATACAGTTTAAACCTAACACCCTAACATAAACCCGAGTCTAAACACCCATAATCTGCTGCCCCCGACATCGACAATGCCTGCCTACAGTTATTAACCCCTAATCTGCCACTCCCGATATCACCGCCACTATACTAAAGTTATTAACCCCTATTCCGCCGCACCCCAACATCGCCCACACTATAATAAATCTATTAACCGCTATTCCGTCGCTCCCCGACATTGCCACAACTAAATAAAGCTATTAACCCCTAAACCTCTGGCCTCCCAAATCACTACCACTAAATAAACCTATTAACCCCTAAACCGCCAGCCCCCCACATCACAACAACCTAAATTAAACTATTTACCCCTAACCCTATCGCAACCCTAACCCTAACACCCCCTAATGTAACCCTAACCCTAATCCTTACCCTAAACCTAACCCTAACACCCCCTAACATAATGAAATTAGATCTAAATTAAATTTACAATTATTTACTAAATAATTCCTATTTAAAACTAAATACATACTTACCTGTGAAATAAAACCTAAGGTACCTAAAATATAACTAATAGTTATATTGTAGCTAGCTTAGGTTTTATTTTTATTTCACAGGTAAGTTTGTATTTATTTTAACTAGGTAGACTAGTTAGTAAATAGTTATTAACTATTTACTAACTACCTAGCTAATATAAATACAAACTTACCTGTGAAATAAAACCTAACCTGCCTTACACTAAAACCTAACTTTACAAAAAGATAAAAAAACTACCATTACAAAAAAACAAACATAATTATCCTATATATTCCTATTCTATTACCCTTTTTTTAAAAAAAAAAAAAAAAAAAAAAAAAACACCCCAAAATAAGCCTTATCTAGTATAAACTACCAAGGGCCCTTAAAAAGGCCTTTGGGGGGTGGGCTTTAAAGGGCCTTTTGTAGGGCATTGCCCCGAGTTAAACAGCTCTTTTGCTCCAAAAAAAAATACAAACACCCCCCTAACACTATACAACCCCCCACCTTCCAAACTACCAAGGGCCCTAAAAATTGCCTTTTGTAGGGCATTGCCCTGAGTTAAACAGCTCTTTTGCTCCAAAAATAAAAATACAAAAAACCCCTATCACTATACAAACCTCCACCCCCCAAACTACCAAGGGCCCTTAAAGGGACAGTCTGCACCAGAATTGTTATTGTTTTAAAAGATAGATAATCCCTTTATTAACCATTCCCCAGTTTTGCATAACTAACACAGTTATAATAATATACTTTTAACCTCTGTGATTATCTTGTATGTAAGCCTCTGCAAACTGCCCCTTTATTTCAGTTCTTTTGACAGACTTGCAGTTTAGCCAATCAGTGCCTGCTCCCAGATAACTTCACGTGCACGAGCAAAGTGTTATGTATATGAAATACGTGAACTAACACCCTCTAGTGGTGAAAAACTGTTAAAATGCATTCTGAAAAGAGGTGGCCTTCAAGGTCTAAGAAATTAGCATATGAACCTCCTAGGTTAAGCTTTCAACTAAGAATACCAAGAGAACAAAGCAAAATTGGTGATAAAAGTAAATTGGAAAATTGTTTAAAATGACATGCTCTATCTGATTCATAAAAGATTATTTTGGCCTAGACTGTCCCTTTAAAGGGGCCTTTTTGCAGGGCATTGCCCTAAGTTAAACAGCTCTTTTGTTACAAAAAAACACCCCCTAAAAATATACATTACACAAAATAACAAACAAATTATCAAAAATAAAAAACAAATTCCTATTCTAATACCCATAAACAAAAAAAAACACCCCAAAATAAAAAAACTAATCTAGAATAAACTACTAATGGCACTTAAAAGGGCCTTTTGCAGGGAATTGCCCTAAAGAAATCAGCTTTGTTTATGAAAAAAAAAAGACAAACCCCACTAACATTACAACCCCCCCCCCCCAACCCACAAAATAAAAAAAATATCTAAAAAAACCTAAGCTACCCATTGCCCTGAAAGGGGCATTTGTATGGGCATTGCCCTTAAAAGGGCAGTTATCTCTTTTACTGCCCAGACCCTAAACTAAAAAAAAAAACACCCAAATATCTCGTAATACCGGCGCTATGGGAATCCCATTAAAAAAGTAATTTTTACGAGTGCGTTACTGACGTTACAGGCTAAAAGGTTTGCGGTACACCTATACCGACAAGACTTGTAATGGCTGCGTTAGGGAAAATTACGCGTTATGGGCCACAACGCTGCTATTTGATTCATAACGCAAAACTCGTAATCTAGCTGATTGTTTGTTAAGTATTGTCTTCACCATCACCTTAAATCAAACAAAGTTACTGATCTGAAGGGTAAATGTGATTACAATAGAAAAAGATGTTGTATAGAGACCATAACAGTACTTAAAATATATGGAATCATAAGAATGGGCATCCTTTAGTTAGCTGCTTTTTTTAATACCACCCTAGTCATCACCCATTTTGACCTTTTAGGAAGTATATCACAGTTTATAGTGGTTAGTATCCTATTTTTAGCAGGTGACAAATGAAAGGTCATTGATCATAAATAAAACATTGTTAAAGTTCACTGATGTATTTTGTAGTTTCCTTAATTTCAAGCAAATAGACACACAGTATAGGACATGACAATTTTATTAGATTGGAGAGAGGGTTGAATAGATGGGTCAAGTGTTTCTATTCTGCTGTCAAATTCTATGTTTCTGTTGCACTCAGTATAGGTTCAGACACGCCACCTTTTGTCATTTTAGCGAATCTAAGTAATTTAGAGTCAGAGCCATTGATTTTTATTGTAATAGAACGAGACCTACCGGTTCAACTGGTCTCCTCTGATTGAATCAGCTCAATCCATTAAAATTCTTTTTTTTTGTATATTTCTAGAAAACTTTACTAATTACATTGCTTGGTGGATGATTGTCTCTGTAAGTGAATATGTAAACATTTTGCCCTTTCCATGCCTGTAAATCGTAAACAACAATCTGTACAACCACATTGTTATTTAAAATGAGTACAGCACGTACTAAATAACTAACTAGGACAAAATGACCATATTTCAGTAAACTTTAAAATCAGTAGTAGATTAATTTTATAACAAGGGCACAAGGAGAAAAGGGAAGGCATTTACCTTACCCCTTATTTGCCTATTTCACAAAGTTTTGCTGTCTTATTCAATTCCCCCACCATATCTTCCAGCAATGAAGATGAGTTATTCTGATGTCATATTGTATTTCTTAGACATATTTATTTATTTCTAATCAGATGAAAAAGCAATAATTCCAAGAGTTTTATGATTGGATAGATGAAACATTTTCACCTCAGTAAGTAGGAGATGCAGTGATAATGAACTGAATCACTCTGATAAAAAAATACTATTATTATTATTATTATTATTATTATTATTATTATTATTTTTTAATTAAACATTATTTTTTTGGACCAGATTTCATAACTTCAAACAACAGATTAGTACAGGGCCCAAAAATGAATCAGAGATACAGATATTTCTTTCATGTAATTAGCAAGAGTCCATGAGCTAGTGACGTATGGGATATACATTCCTACCAGGAGGGGCAAAGTTTCCCAAACCTCAAAATGCCTATAAATACACCCCTCACCACACCCACAAATCAGTTTTACAAACTTTGCCTCCTATGGAGGTGGTGAAGTAAGTTTGTGCTAGATTCTACGTTGCGCTCCGCAGCAGGTTGGAGCCCGGTTTTCCTCTCAGCATGCAGTGAATCTCAGAGGGATGTGAGGAGAGTATTGCCTATTTGAATTCAATGATCTCCTTCTACGGGGTCTATTTCATAGGTTCTCTGTTATCGGTCGTAGAGATTCATCTCTTACCTCCCTTTTCAGATCGACGATATACTCTTATATATACCATTACCTCTACTGATTCTCGTTTCAGTACTGGTTTGGCTTTCTACTACATGTAGATGAGTGTCCTGGGGTAAGTAAGTCTTATTTTCTGTGACACTCTAAGCTATGGTTGGGCACTTTATTTATAAAGTTCTAAATATATGTATTCAAACATTTATTTGCCTTGACTCAGGATGTTCAACATTCCTTATTTCAGACAGTCAGTTTCATATTTGGGATAATGCATATGAATAAATCAATTTTTTTCTTACCTTAAAATTTGACTTTTTCCCTGTGGGCTGTTAGGCTCGCGGGGGCTGAAAATGCTTCATTTTATTGCGTCATTCTTGGCGCTGACTTTTTTGGCGCAAATTTTTTTTTCTGTTTCCGGCGTCATACGTGTCGCCGGAAGTTGCGTCATTTTTTACGTTCTTTTGCGCCAAAAGTGTCGGCGTTCCGGATGTGGCGTCATTTTTGGCGCCAAAAGCATTTAGGCGCCAAATAATGTGGGAGTCATTTTTGGTGCTAAAAAAAAAAAAAAAAAAAAAAGAAAAAAATATGGGCGTCACTATTGTCTCCACATTATTTAAAGTCTCATTATTTATTGCTTCTGGTTGCTAGAAGCTTGTTCACTGGCATTTTTTCCCATTCCTGAAACTGTCATTTAAGGAATTTGATCACTTTTGCTTTATATGTTGTTTTTTCTATTACATATTGCAAGATGTCCCACGTTGAAACTGAGTCAGAAGATACTTCTGGAAAATCGCTGCCTGGTGCTGGAGCTACCAAAGCTAAGTGTATCTGCTGTAAACTTTTGGTATCTGTTCCTCCAGCTGTTGTTTGTACTGTTTGTCATGACAAACTTGTAAATGCAGATAATATTTCCTTTAGTACTGTTACATTACCTGTTGCTGTTCCGTCAACATCTAATACTCAGAGTGTTCCTGATAACATAAGAGATTTTGTTTCTAAATCCATTAAGAAGGCTATGTCTGTTATTCCTCCGTCTAGTAAACGTAAAAAGTCTTTTAAAACTTCTCATTTTTCAGATGAATTTTTAAATGAACATCATCATTCTGATTCTGATAATGGTTCTTCTGGTTCAGAGGATTCTGTCTCAGAGGTTGATGCTGATAAATCTTCATATTTATTTAAAATGGAATTTATTCGTTCTTTACTTAAAGAAGTCCTAATTGCATTAGAAATTGAGGATTCTAGTCCTCTTGATACTAAATCTAAACGTTTAGATAAGGTTTTTAAATCTCCTGTAGTTATTCCAGAAGTTTTTCCTGTCCCTGGTGCTATTTCTGAAGTAATTTCCAGGGAATGGGATAATTTGGGTAATTCATTTACTCCTTCTAAACGTTTTAAGCAATTATATCCTGTGCCATCTGACAGATTAGAGTTTTGGGACAAAATCCCTAAGGTTGATGGGGCTGTCTCTACTCTTGCTAAGCGTACTACTATTCCTACTGCAGATGGTACTTCCTTTAAGGATCCTTTAGATAGGAAAATTGAATCCTTTCTAAGAAAAGCTTACTTGTGTTCAGGTAATCTTCTTAGACCTGCTATATCTTTAGCGGATGTTGCTGCAGCTTCAACTTTTTGGTTAGAAGCTTTAGCGCAACAAGTAACAGATCATAATTCTCATAGCATTATTATTCTTCTTCAACATGCTAATAATTTTATTTGTGATGCCATCTTTGATATCATTAGAGTTGATGTCAGGTATATGTCTCTAGCTATTTTAGCTAGAAGAGCTTTATGGCTTAAAACTTGGAATGCTGATATGTCTTCTAAGTCTACTCTGCTTTCCCTTTCTTTCCAGGGTAATAAATTGTTTGGTTCTCAGTTGGATTCTATTATCTCAACTGTTACTGGAGGGAAAGGAACTTTTTTACCACAGGATAAAAAATCTAAAGTTAAATTTATGTCTAATAATCGTTTTCGTTCCTTTCGTCACAACAAGGAACAAAAGCCTGATCCTTCATCCTCAGGAGCGGTATCAGTTTGGAAACCATCTCCAGTCTGGAATAAATCCAAGCCTTTTAGAAAATCAAAGCCAGCTCCTAAGTCCACATGAAGGTGCGGCCCTCATTCCAGATCAGCTGGTAGGGGGCAGATTACGTTTTTTCAAAGAAATTTGGATCAATTCCGTTCACAATCTTTGGATTCACAACATTGTTTCAGAAGGGTACAGAATCGGCTTCAAGATAAGGCCTCCTGCAAAGAGATTTTTTCTTTCCTGTGTCCCAGTAAACCCAGCGAAGGCTCAAGCATTTCTGAAATGTGTTTCAGATCTAGAGTTGGCTGGAGTAATTATGCCAGTTCCAGTTCTGGAACAGGGACTGGGGTTTTATTCAAATCTCTTCATTGTACCAAAGAAGGAGAATTCCTTCAGACCAGTTCTGGATCTAAAAATATTGAATCGTTATGTAAGGATACCAACATTCAAAATGGTAACTATAAGGACTATCCTGCCTTTTGTTCAGCAAGGGCATTATATGTCTACAATAGATTTACAGGATGCATATCTGCATATTCTGATTCATCCAGATCACTATCAGTTTCTGAGATTCTCTTTCCTAGACAAGCATTACCAGTTTGTGGCTCTGCCGTTTGGCCTAGCTACAGCTCCAAGAATTTTTACAAAGGTTCTCAGTGCCCTTCTGTCTGTAATCAGAGAAAAGGGTATTGTGGTATTTCCTTATTTGGACGATATCTTGGTACTTGCTCAGTCTTCACATTTAGCAGAATCTCATACGAATCGACTTGTGTTGTTTCTTCAACATCATGGTTGGAGGATCAATTTACCAAAAAGTTCATTGATTCCTCAGACACAGGTAACCTTTTTAGGTTTCCAGATAGATTCAGTGTCCATGACTCTATCTTTGACAGACAAGAGATGTCTAAAATTGATATCAGCTTGTCGAAACCTTCAGTCACAATCATTCCCTTCGGTAGCCTTATGCATGGAAATTCTAGGTCTTATGACTGCTGCATCGGACGCGATCCCCTTTGCTCGTTTTCACATGCGACCTCTTCAGCTCTGTATGCTGAACCAGTGGTGCAGGGATTACACAAAGATATCTCAATTAATATCTTTAAAACCGATTGTACGACACTCTCTGACGTGGTGGACAGATCACCATCGTTTAGTTCAGGGGGCTTCTTTTGTTCTTCCGACCTGGACTGTAATTTCAACAGATGCAAGTCTTACAGGTTGGGGAGCTGTGTGGGGGTCTCTGACAGCACAAGGGGTTTGGGAATCTCAGGAGGTGAGATTACCGACCAATATTTTGGAACTCCGTGCAATTTTCAGAGCTCTTCAGTTTTGGCCTCTTCTAAAGAGAGAATCGTTCATTTGTTTTCAGACAGACAATGTCACAACTGTGGCATACATCAATCATCAAGGAGGGACTCACAGTCCTCTGGCTATGAAAGAAGTATCTCGAATTCTGGTATGGGCGGAATCCAGCTCCTGTCTAGTTTCTGCGGTTCATATACCAGGTATAGACAATTGGGAAGCGGATTATCTCAGTCGCCAAACGTTACATCCGGGCGAATGGTCTCTTCACCCAGAGGTATTTCTTCAGATTGTTCAAATGTGGGTACTTCCAGAAATAGATCTGATGGCCTCTCATCTAAACAAGAAACTTCCCAGGTATCTGTCCAGATCCAGGGATCCTCAAGCGGAAGCAGTGGATGCATTGTCACTTCCTTGGAAGTATCATCCTGCCTATATCTTTCCGCCTCTAGTTCTTCTTCCAAGAGTAATCTCCAAGATTCTGAAGGAATGCTCGTTTGTTCTGCTGGTAGCTCCAGCATGGCCTCACAGATTTTGGTATGCGGATCTTGTCCGGGTGGCCTCTTGCCAACCGTGGACTCTTCCGTTAAGGCCAGACCTTCTGTCGCAAGGTCCTTTTTTCCATCAGGATCTCAAATCCTTAAATTTAAAGGTATGGAGATTGAACGCTTGATTCTTAGTCAAAGAGGTTTCTCTGACTCTGTGATTAATACTATGTTACAGGCTCGTAAATCTGTATCTAGGGAGATATATTATAGAGTCTGGAAGACTTATATTTCTTGGTGTCTTTCTCATCATTTTTCCTGGCATTCTTTTAGAATTCCGAGAATATTACAGTTTCTTCAGGATGGTTTGGATAAAGGTTTGTCTGCAAGTTCCTTGAAAGGACAAATCTCTGCTCTTTCTGTTCTTTTTCACAGAAAGATTGCTAATCTTCCTGATATTCATTGTTTTGTACAAGCTTTGGTTCGTATAAAACCTGTCTTTAAGTCAATTTCTCCTCCTTGGAGTTTGAATTTGGTTCTGGGGGCTCTTCAAGCTCCTCCGTTTGAACCTATGCATTCATTGGACATTAAATTACTTTCTTGGAAAGTTTTGTTCCTTTTGTCCATCTCTTCTGCCAGAAGAGTTTCTGAATTATCTGCTCTTTCTTGTGAGTCTCCTTTTCTGATTTTTCACCAGGATAAGGCGGTGTTGCGAACTTCTTTTCAATTTTTACCTAAGGTTGTGAATTCCAACAACATTAGTAGAGAAATTGTGGTTCCTTCATTATGTCCTAATCCTAAGAATTCTAAGGAGAAATCATTGCATTCTTTGGATGTAGTTAGAGCTTTGAAATATTATGTTGAAGCTACTAAGAATTTCCGAAAGACTTCTAGTCTATTTGTTATCTTTTCCGGTTCTAGGAAAGGTCAAAAGGCCTCTGCCATTTCTTTGGCATCTTGGTTGAAATCTTTAATTCATCATGCTTATGTCGAGTCGGGTAGAACTCCGCCTCAAAGGATTACAGCTCATTCTACTAGGTCAGTTTCTACTTCCTGGGCGTTTAGGAATGAAGCTTCGGTTGATCAGATTTGCAAAGCAGCAACTTGGTCTTCTTTGCATACTTTTACTAAATTCTACCATTTTGATGTGTTTTCTTCTTCTGAAGCTGTCTTTGGTAGAAAAGTACTTCAGGCAGCTGTTTCAGTTTGAATCTTCTGCTTATATTTTCAGTTTTTTTCTTTATAAGATTTAAACTTTATTTTGGGTGTGGATTTTTTTCAGCGGAATTGGCTGTCTTTATTTTATCCCTCCCTCTCTAGTGACTCTTGCGTGGAAGATCCACATCTTGGGTAGTCATTATCCCATACGTCACTAGCTCATGGACTCTTGCTAATTACATGAAAGAAAACATAATTTATGTAAGAACTTACCTGATAAATTCATTTCTTTCATATTAGCAAGAGTCCATGAGGCCCACCCTTTTTTTGTGGTGGTTATGATTTTTTTGTATAAAGCACAATTATTCCAATTCCTTATATTTATGCTTCGCACTTTTTTCTTATCACCCCACTTCTTGGCTATTCGTTAAACTGATTTGTGGGTGTGGTGAGGGGTGTATTTATAGGCATTTTGAGGTTTGGGAAACTTTGCCCCTCCTGGTAGGAATGTATATCCCATACGTCACTAGCTCATGGACTCTTGCTAATATGAAAGAAATGAATTTATCAGGTAAGTTCTTACATAAATTATGTTTTTTGAAGATTCACCATCTCAGGGTTTACAGTTAGAATATTGCTTTTTCTACAAAAAATAAATAATGACTGAAGGTTTTTTTTTTTATAATACACAGTTTAATGTCTTCTCTACTGGGCATGGGCATGATAATCTAACATAAAATGTTTATCTATGAGTAGTAAAACAACTCTGCAACATACTTTCATTATTTATTTTATCTTCTCATGCAATTCAGCTCTGAAAATAATTCTCAGAACTGAAAATGCACACTGCTGAAATAAGGCTAACCTTGCTGCATATATTTCCTTTATTGACTTTTACAGATAAAAACTGCGCAACAATGTACTTTATACTAGCGTATTGGCCATGACTAGCCAGGTCTGGCTAGTTTGGCCTTTGAAAAACAAATGCAGCATTAAAAATTATAAGTTATTTTTAAAATGTTTAGATGGTACAATCATTTGTTTATATATGCTTAATAAACATCAGAATTCAAGCGCTTTGCAAAATTTGGGTATAGAATAGATGTTTTACAAGCAATTACAATCTTCTATTAGCATTGTTTTGCAGACTAGAGACACTTGGAAAGCCTCTTGATTAAAAGTATCTTATCTCCTTTGCTGTGATTACTCAGGGAGAAACATAAATTAACTTCTGCACTGATCAAACGGAGGATTAAAAAAAAAAATTACTCAGGTAAAATGCAGTAAAATGAGGTCAAACAAATATTGATTGTATATTCCATTTTTTTTTACTATGCATAATTTAACCTTTTATAGAAACACTAGTCCTAAAGCCCGTTCATACGGGCCATTTTTTGCATGACAGTGGTCCCACCCCTTGCGCTCTCTCCCTCCCCTCTCTTTTGCTCTCTCTCTCTCCCCCCTCTCTTTTGCTCTCTCTCTCCCCCTCTCTTTTGAGCTTTCTCTCTCCCCCCTCTCTTTTGAGCTCTCTCCCCCTCTCTTTTGCGCTCTCTCTCTCCCCCCTCTCTTTTGCGCTCTCTCTCTCCCCCCTCTCTTTTGCGCTCTCTCTCCCCTCTCTTTTGCACTGTCTCTCTCCCCCTCTCTTTTGCGCTCTCTCTCTCCCCCCTCTCTTTTGTGCTCCCTCCCCCCTTTCTTTTGTGCTCTCTCTCTCCCCCTCTCTTTTGCACTCTCTCTCTCCCCCTCTCTTTTGCACTCTCTCTCTCCCCCCTCTCTTTTGCGATCTCTCTCTCTCCCCCCTCTCTTTTGCGCTCTCTCTCTCCCCCTCTTTTGCGCTCTCTCTCCCCCCTCTCTTTTGCGCTCTCTCTCTCCCCCCTCTCTTTTGCGCTCTCTCTCCCCCCTCTCTTTTGCTCTCTCTCTCTCCCTCTCTTTTGAGCTCTCTCTCTCCCCCCTCTCTTTTGAGCTCTCTCTCTCCCCCCTCCCTTTTGAGCTCTCTCTCTCCCCCCTCTCTTTTGCGCTCTCTCTCTCCCCCTCTCTTTTGCGCTCTCTCTCCCCCATCTCTTTTGCGCTCTCTCTCCCCCCTCTCTTTTGCGCTCTCTCTCCACCCATCTCTTTTGCGCTCTCTCCCCCTCTCTTTTGCGCTCTCCCCCCCTTCTCTTTTGCGCTCTCTCTTCCCTCCCTCTCTTTTGCGCTCTCTCTCCCCCCTCTCTTTTGCTGTCTCTCTCCCCCTCTCTCTTTTGCTGTCTCTCTCCCCCTCTCTCTTTTGCTGTCTCTTTCCCCCCTCTCTTTTGCAGTCTCTCTCCCCCTCTCTCTTTTGCTGTCTCTCTCCCCCCTCTCTTTTGCTGTCTCTCTCCCCCTCTCTCTTTTGCTGTCTCTCTTCCCCCTCTCTTTTGCTGTCTCTCTCCCCTTCTCTTTTGCTGTCTCTCTCCCCCTCTCTCTTTTGCTGTCTCTCTCCCCCTCTCTTTTGTTGTCTCTCTCTCCTTCTCTCTTTTGCTGTCTCTCTCCCCCTCTCTCTCTCCCCTATCTATCTCTCTCCCCTCTCTATATCTCACCCCTATATCGAGCGACCGCGCCCAGCCACGCCCCTTTCACGTCCAGCCACGCCCCTTTCACGGCTATTCACGCATGACCATGCCCCTTTCACGTCGACCATGCCCCTGCTCACGCCTGGCCACGCCCACTTCTGCCGCGGTTGCAGATCAGCTTAGGGACTTAAAGGCCAGGTGTGTTTGTCCTTGTGCTGTCTCTACTGCGCATGACAGCTTCGGACAAACACACTTGGCCTTTTATTATATAGGATATGTTAACCCCCTTTTAAGAATAGCAGACAACTAAGGAATCACTTGAATGTTTAGTCAAATCAGTGACTGTATCTGAACAGTTCTTTTCTATGTGCTGCAACCATGGATGCCAAAAACCGTTCTAAGGAAATTATATTTAATTTAACTCAGCTTTTTAATCACAGAATATCTGTGTAAATGTCTGCTGCAGTGACACATGCACACTAATGTGTCACATGCACACTAATGTGTCACATGCACACTCTACTGATGATGTTAGTAGAAAAAAGGTTTTGAAAGTGGCTTTCCCCCTAGGATAGTTACAAACAAGCTACTCTCTTCAGGTTTTTGTGCATTTATTTAAAGAGATATACAAGTGCACATAACAATACTCTGACATGTGCATTTTATTATTCACTATTAATTGTGTAAAAGGATGTGATTAACCCTTGCAAAAGGATTAAATGTAGTTAAGGGACATGAAACCCAAACATTTTCTTTCATGATTCAAATAGAGAATACAATTTTAAACAACTTTCCAATTTACTTCTATAATTTAATTTGCTTCTTTCTCTTGTTATCCTTTGCTGAAAGGTTTATCTAGGCAAGCTCATGAGCAGCAGAGAACCTAGGTTCTAGCTGTTGATTGGTGGCTGCATATATCGATTGTGATTGGCTCACCCATGAGTTCAGTTAGAAAACATTAGTGCATTGCTGTTCCTTCAACAAATGATACCAAAAGAATTAAACAAATTAGATAATAGAAGTAAATTAGAAAGTTGTTTAAAATTGTATTCTCTATCTAAATAATGAAAGAAAAAAGTTGGGTTTTATGTCCCTTTAAATTGACATAAAACCCAAAAGTAGTTTTCTTTCAACATTCAGACACAGCGTGTGATTTTAAACAACTTCCCAATTTACTTCTTTTATCTAATTTGTTTCATTCTCTTGGTATCCTCAGTTGAAAGCAAACCTACATAGGCTCGGAAGCAGCAATGCAATACTAGGAGCTTGCTGCTGATTGGCGGCTGAACATAAATCCCTCTTTTCATTGTTCAGCCAGTTCTAAGGGGTGCACTGCTGCTCCCTCAAAAAAAGATACCATGAGAATAAAGCTAATTTGATAATAGAAGTAAATTGGAAAGTTATTTAAACTTACTATCGGAATCATGAAAGAAAATGTTTGTGTTTCAGTTCCTGTGTATTCTTTGGATGACTATTTGTACTCAAGTTCCTTAAGAAAAACAATGCACTACTGGGAGCTATCTCAACACATCTGGTGAGCCAATGATAAGAGACACATTTGTGTAGCCACTAAATCATCTGCTAGCTCCCAGTAGTACATTCATATTGCTGAGGATATGCACAAAGGCTGCTAAGAATAGAATTGACATGCTCTATTTAAATCATGAACATTTAAAGTGACATTACAATTAAATTAATATTAAATTAAATAAATGTAATCAGCATAGCATTGAGGTGAAATCTAGCTTTCATTGCTTTGCAGTGCTGACCTATTAGCGCATGTGCAGGAACTCTCCTTCTACCTGCAGTGCAACCTAGGTTCAAAATGGTGACACCCATAATTAGAAAGAGGGGGATGAAACGTATGAGTGTTTAATGTCCTTTTAATGTTGACCTTTGTGTCCCTTTAAAGGGTACTGAATAGTTATTGATACAGGAAGAAAATTATATGGAGAAGGAAAAAAATATTAATATTAAAAAGCATAGGAAATTAGGCATTGGATACCAGATTAATGTATTTTCTGCACATATCATTTCTGCCAAATAAAAGAATTGTACAGACTGACATTTTTACAGCTCTTGACTACATAGCAAGGCTTGAAGACATCAAGCTGACGCTCATTATCATGTTAACTCAAAATAACATTAATTCCCTCTAGCTGGGTCATTAACCGTGAGTAAATGCCTCCTCTCTATGACAGTCTTGAGCTTTCTCTTGTGTCCACAAGTACTTCATTTCGAAAGGGCTTGAACGTGGAAATTAGCTGTCATGCGCTGCTGCAAAAGCATGAACGGCTCTTAGCTACATCACATGATTTATCATGGTTAATCATGGTACATATTGGTGCTCATGACATTGTTGAAGCAACAGCCATATAAGCGTAATCCAAGATTTATTGTGTTTTTTTTTGTTTGTTTTTGTGTGTATTTCTTTGATATTTGCAATCCTCAAATTCAAAAAGGAAATGTATATTTTGCTTATCCATCTTTATCATAATTGTTATTATTAGTTGTAACGTGTCAACATCTTTCACAGCACTATGACTATGCAGACCAAGGCAAGTGGATCAGAGAGCCCTGCGGTTGAGGATGTGCGAGGGTCAGTAGAGAGTAGACAAAAGAAAGAGTCTTGTAGCAGTGATGATACTGTAGTATTAGTAAGAACGTTTAGGACTTCTTCTGGTTGACTTCTCTGAAGTTGTATGTTTAAAGAGTTTTGAGAGACTCTGATGAGATAATGAGATTGAAATCACAGGAGCAGCATATGGGATGTCCTATATGTGCAAGTGCAACGAGGTGATGAGCTGAGAAGCACAAGTCAGATGCAGAGCTACAAAGTAGGAGAGTATTTGAAGACTGGGTGAGATATCTAGAGAGGTGATGGGTTGTAGAGGTACTCAGAGGAAGAGAGTTGTAGCAAGCAAGCGGTCCCATCTCCTACAAACCATAAGACACCACTGATACATTGATTGATGCCAGTTCTAGGATTTTGGAAGGTAGGTCCAAATTCAAGGCAACTCCATGATTTATGGAAGGTTGAAAAGCATTGGATTAATATGATATAGAAGAGTATGAGGGTGAATTATAAAGCAATGCAGATCATATCAAAAATCTTTGGCACCCAATGTTAAATGACACTTTGCTATATTATATCTTCTTATTCACTAAAAACATCATAATTTGAGTACAATTAAAAATTTTTCACTTTGAAGTTAATTAACTTTTAAAATTGAAAATTAAAAGTATTTCAAGCTTAAACTATAGCAGTACACAATACAGCTTCAATATAAAATCCCTATTTTGGATGCTAAAAAATGTTTTCTACCTCCCCAATTTCTACTAATTAGGAAAAGCAGATTGCTCTCTCTACAAGACCCCTTGCCCACTTTTTTGTATTTTCCTCTCCATGAATCCTGATGCTTGAATACCAAATCCGTACAACTTGTGCATAACCCAGTAGTGCTGCAATAGTTATGTCAGGTGACAGTTTATCTCCTATGTATGTCTGTGTGGCCCATACAAAGTATGTAGAATGTTTTCTTGGATCAGTTTATGGTCATTGTTTTGTTATATGAATATTTTATAACATGCAACACATAGTATATATACATAGTACGTAAAAACGGTTTAGTTGAACTGTGGAAACTCTGCACCGGATCTAGCCACCCATTAGTCTCTCACAAATGACTCCACAAGTAAATCATAAAAAATGAAGTGGGGGTTGTGTAGGGGGGCGCCACAGGCAGTTTGTGGTCTTTATATATATATATATATATATAATATATATATATACTGTATATATATAAACATTAAACTTCTATATTTAAATTAGAGGTTAAAACATTCCTCTCTAATGTGAAGCAGAATGAATCTTCAATTTCCTGGCTGTCCCAAGGTATCAGACTCTGTCTTAGAGGTTGTTTTATGACTGCTATGGCTGTGTCCATTCTTAGACAACAATACAGTGGAAAGGTGAGTTGGAAGTATTTAATACTACAATATTGTCCCATCACTCATGCTTATTTGCAGCTTGTTTTATTCCCCACTGGAACCTGTGGCTGGTAATTTCATAGATTAATCTTCTGCTGGTTTATGAATGACAGATGCTAAACATATGCAGCCTGTCTGTAGTGACAGAACGTCTGCTTCTTAATGATTTATGGTTTATATAACGACTTAAGACATTGACCCATGTAAATGAACCTGTTTGTTCTTGGTTGCACATTTGCCATTTTGAAGTCATTGATGGTTTTGTGCAGGAAAATAAGACAAGACACTTTCCTAATAAAGATATCACATGATCCTCTCTTTAATGAGATTTCACTGAAGGCGCAAAAGTCAATTAGAAGGGCTGTGAGCAATATAGAATGCCATGGCTGACCTGACACATTGCATCTACGTGTTCTTTACTAACATGCATTGAAGAAAATTACTCTGTATTATTCTCTGACATTTCTCAAGGTGTGTGCTCATCCTAATTGATTTTTCCCCAACCTTAATCTCCTATTTCTAAAGAAGTCTTGCACGTGGAATTAGGCAAGCTTCTAGATTATTGTATTGTTACATTTTATATAGCAGTTTCTTGTATCCAACCACAATTTAATTATTCTTAGCAATTTCTGGGTAAGAAGATTGAGAACTCTGGTGCAAAAATGATTGTGATTTATCAGTTGCGACTGTGGCCAGGTGTTTTCGAGGCATCAAATAATTGATGTGCTATAAACGGTTACCACAATGCTTCATATTGAAGGGGTATAATTTTCTACCTTTTTTTCCTATTTTTCTAATTTAAATCCCCCTTTTCTATACATTGATCACTCTCATTCGGTAAAGCAAACCCATATAGAAATGATTAGGGAATAGGGTTCTGGCCTTATTCAGTATTCAAGGAGTTAATTTAATCTAGAAAAGATGAAGGAGCCAATTTATTATTCTCCAAATAGACAAAGTTTGCATGCAGGGAACCTGTTTTCTCAGCATCTCAAAGAACTTGTGTAATTCTCTCTCTACTTTTGCACAAGCAATCACACAAGAGCAAGGGTTGTCAATCACCCTAGTTGGTTCAATCTGGGAAGATTTAACCCCCCTCCTCTAAAAAAGCAGAAGGGATAGAAAGCTACAGTCCAGATATGCCTATAATTTGCCCCATATTATAGTAACCAATGTATGATTGTAAGCTTATCTTTTAATATGAGAAATATTGCATAAAATGTTAGACTAGAACAATTGTGATTTGTATCCTTTCTGTGATTAATGCATTCTGTGATGACTTCTTGTATGAGGTTTGCATGCTGCTAGCCCACAGACCACTTAGATTTTTTTTATTTAATCTAGTGCAGAAAATTCAAACAAGGAACAGACAAGCTTCAGCAAAAACATAATATTTGCTCTTTTTTAATATGTACTTTATGTTAAATGCCCATTTTGTGCGTTCAGACTGTATATTAATCAATGCAGTTTAATTTATGGTTATAATAAATTATTTACTATATCTATAAGCATCCATGTTATTGCAAAATGTGTGTTTAATGTATTTGTATCAATATTATTCAAATACATTTACATAACGGCTGTGAGGTTAACTTTCAAAACCTAGCTAGAAAATTAGATATCCATTAAGTGTCAATTTATTGTTAAGTATCTTTCTTTCTTTTTTTTCCCATAACCATCCACAAGAATGATATATCAAAGTTTAATTTAGTGAAGGACCTATAATTTTATATCAATATTTGATAACATACAACCTTTTCAAATTGGTTGAAATCAATTTCATGATGCTCATCCACTGGATATCTCTGGAACTAAATGATTTATAAAATAGAAAATTCAATAGATTAGCTGACTTACATGTCTTGGTTTAAGTACAAACATATCTGGGTATAAATTTTCTTGAATTTTTAAGATCCTTGTGTTTGCCGCAATTGTACAACAGTGCCATCACCCCCCCCCCCCAAATACGATGGCAACTGATTAATCACAGTCAACTGAAATAAGCTCTGCAAAAACCATTAAACATTTGTAAATTTGTAAAGGAATTCTGATGAAAATAACCCCCTTTGTCAGAGGTCTAATAAACAAGATATTGCATGGTATTGCCAAGGGGGAAACTCTACAAGAACCTGACACCCAGCTTGGGTACCAAAACAAATGTTCCTTTCCCCCAAATATGTCAAATTCCTTTTAAAAAAATATTAATAAGAAAAGCCACCAGTTATTGTTTTACCTCTTTGAGGGACATGAAATAATTTGTCCACTAAACTAGTGTGGCAAGACTCAGATAACACGTATATACACAGCCCCGCAATCCAATGCATATGACCCTATACGAATTAAGTTGTTTCAAGGATCAGATCTTTTATTAAGCAAAGCAGTCACTTATAGGTTTCATATATACGGCTGGTCATGTTATACATTTTTGATATACACATGCCATTTGTTTTCCTATATATTTGCTATAAACATTACAACCAACCACAATTGGAGCATCATCCACCTAAAGATATCGCCCCTCAATAAATATTTTCATTTGGAATAGAAAGTAGAAAATAATCAGTGCAATGTGTTTTCATGCTTTATTTCTCCAAATTTAGGGCTAAGATGCAATTTTTCCCCCCGTCCACGGGGTGGATGCAATGCATTCTGTAAACTGACCCTACAACATGCTACACAGTGATTGTTTGATCAGTGCAGGAGCTAATTTATATTTGTTCTAATGGATTGCATCAAGACTGATAAGACAAACATGCTCAAGAGTTTTTTCAAAAAGCATTTCCCTGATCTAATGTAAAACAGGCAGACATTGACAAATCAGAGAGCCACAGCCCATACAAATTATGTTTCCTAACTTTTTGTATTAGTTATATGTAACAATATGCATGGTTTATAAGTTTCATATATCTTATGCTAGAAAAAGATCACTGAAACTATTGAATTGTTTAATTGAAATTTGCGGGAAATGCATGTTTGTGCACAACTAATACTCAAGGTTCACTTGGGTACTGACAATTCCAGCAACACTGTTACTGGGTGTGAACAAAACTCACACACATTTAACAAAAATTAATTTTAGAGCAGAAACATCTATATATATATATATATATAAAAATAATAATAATAATAATTAAAAAGGAAATATATCTGTAACATTTTACTTATCCATCATTTATACATTCTTAGAAACTAAAAAAGAAGAAAGAAAAGTAAAATGAAGCGGATATATATATATTTAAAGATAAGACAAGGACTTATAAGCCGTTTAAATAATACATATGCATTTTTGTGATCAGTAATGTTTTATAAGAGATATTTTTTTAAACAGATTGTCTAATGCCACATAATTTTTGCAGATAATGTTTATACATAAAGTAAACACACTATGGATAAAATTAAATTATTTTGGTTAGTAAAATATACGTCATAAGTTAAACATTTGGTATGTTTACTATTTTGTTCCATTAATTTACATTTACTATTTTGCAGTGCAGCATGAATTTGATCATGATGTATAGACATTTAAGTGTCTCTTTACTAAAAATCGGAAGAGCAGTAACTCTAATTTAAAAATAATATACAAAATGCTGTCGGAATATATCCCATTAAATAAGGCGACTTATGGATGTGACAAATGTAATTTCCATCAAATATTATGGTGCAAAATGGATCCTCTTAGGCAATACTTTGAAATATTCTGAATTTTATTGCAAGGAATTGAATGATTTATTGTGTGTTATATTTATTTTAAAAGGTACAGAGCATCCAAATGTTGCATTAGATATATTTCCTAAAACTAGACAAGACTTAAAGGGACATGAAACCCAAAACATTTCTTTCATGATTCAGATAGAGAATACAATTTTAAACAACTTTCCAATTAACTTCTATTATTTAATTTGCTTCCTTCTCTTGTTATCCTTTGCTGAAATGTTTATCTAGGTAAGCTCAGAAGCGGCACAGAATGTAGGTTCTAGCTATTGATTGGTGGCTGCACATATATGTCGATTGTGATTGGCTCACACATGTATTTAGTTAGAAACCATTAATGCATTGCTGCTCCTTTGACAAATTATACCAAGAGAATGAAACAAATTAGATAATAGAAGTAAATTAGAACGTTGTTTAAAATTATATTCTCTATCTAAACCATGAAAGAAAAAATGTGGGTTTCATGTCCCTTTAAGGCTCTATGATCTAAACCTTTCCAGAGCAGATGTGTTTTTTTTCTCGCAGACCCTCGCATGGGCTGCACTGGTGGAATTATCGTAAAAAAGGGGCAGTCCCTGCGAGTGGCGAGATGTCTCCTTTTGTAATTAACGGAGCTCGCTGGAAAGGGACACTTTACTCCGTGGAGCGAAGTTAGCAATGAGAAGCGGTGCACTTTAAAAATTAAATCCTGCAGCCAATATAAATTACATTATGCTGCTTTCTGTGTATAGCATCTAACAACTGGTTATATTTTCATATGCATGTGATTTTATAGTAGAATGTTTAGTATTTTGAGAAATTCTTGCAAGAAAATCCTGTAAGATCTGTAGTGCGAAAATCTTTATAGAATTACGCTGGGATTAGAGAGACAATTTCATATATACCCATGGAACGCTCATGTTCCGGCCATTTTATGTAAAAACTACTATTACACTTTGTATTTTGTACGTATACGTACGAATTTCTAAGTGATTTTTGCACATCCTGTGTACTTAAATTAGGATTTTTGCTGTGCATATTTAATACCATTTATTCAGTTTTTGATCAAATGCAATTTTTGCTGAAAAATTTTGTTACAATTTTTGATGAACCTTAACAATACAAATTTTCCCTATTTTATTAACTAAATGTGATTCGTTCTTTTGGCATCTTTTGTTGAAAAAGCATACCTTGGTAGGCTCAGGAAATAGCAGCTGACTGGTGGCTGCACATTGCCTATTGTCATTCGCTTAGCAACAAGTTCAGCTAGCTGGCGGTAGTGCTGCATTTCTTCTCCTTCATTAAAGGATTCCAAGAGAATGAAGCAAAAATGTTAAAAGCAAACTGGAAAGTTGTTTAAAATTGTATGCTCTATGTGAATCCTGAAAGAAAATGTTTGGGTCTCATGTCCCTTTAATTATCTATGCATACTAAAAGGGATATTTACGTTATTGTTTTATTTATGCATCTAAAATGTAATAACTGATTTAAAAAAAATATCTGAGTGTAAAAAAATGTAAATGCACTTAAAATTGTCATCTTACTAGGAGAGTCTGCAAGTTTTGCAGTTTAAGGACACACCTCCTGTAAAGCTTTTGAAGTTTTGTTTACCCTTGCTGTGGCCAATAAGCGATAGGTATAAATAAAGCAATTACCTTTAACGAGTGGGAGGGTCAGTGTTCTATGACATAGAATGCACTCCAGCCTCTAGGGTCATTACACATTTATATAATATAATTTGCTGATTAAATTTACAGGAAAAGCAAATAGTGAAAGTGCATTGAAACCTTTTTCACATCATGCATTAAATGAAATTAAAATGACAGTAAAGTCAAAATTAAACTTTTATGATTCATACAGAGCATACCATTTCAAAGTATTTTCCAGTTTACTTCTATTATTAAATGTGCCTTGTACTCTTGGTATCTTTTGTTGAAAAGCATACCTAGGTAGGTTCAGAAGCAGAAATGGGCTACTAGGAGCTAGCTGGTAATTGGTGCCCCTTATTATTGGCTTAGCTGGCATGTTCAGCTAGCTCCCAGTAGTGCATTTCTGCTCTTTTCAACAAAGGATTCCAAGAGAATGAAGCAAATGATATGCTCTATCTGAATCACGAAAGTTAATTTTTTTACTTTACTGTACCTTTAAAACTTTTATGAGGAGTTAATGTTTGTTTATCTGTCTGTCTCTCTGTCTTTCTGTCTCTTTAAAGTAATCTATTGATAGACAGACAAACGGACAGACAGAACGATAGGTAGATTTCAAATGTTTAAACTAAAGGTTGAAATAAGCGTGTTTTTTGCCTCTCTTGTTATAGTTAAACGGTAAAATAAATCCATCATTTAGTATGTGATATATATCAAACAGCGAAATAAAAAAACAAGACTTTTTCTTTGTAAGAGAAGTTTTTAAGCTGTGAAGTATGGCGCTTGTGGTAATGAACTATTTTACAGGTGCTCTCACAATCAGATCAATCGTCTTGGGCTGACCCCCGGGTTAATTGCTGATAGAGAGTTCTCAGTACGTTTATTTCATTTTTGAAGCAAAGAATACAACCACTTAAAGCTTAGTGTCAAAAAATGCTAGATTGGTTGGAGTTTAATGCGCAGGCAGGTAGAATATATGGACTTGGGATCATACAAATGATCCTAGAATGAAAAAAATCAATAGGTGCAATAAGATTTTTGCAGCACCTTCAATGAATTTCTCGTTAACATATTTGTGTGAATAATTCCCCATGATTACTTATAATGTATTCTGCAAATATAGAGTGAAGTGGTTATATGAACTTTACATGTAAGGATATTTATCTACATATATCTTATCTCTGCATCTATCTATCTATCTTTCTATCTATCTATCTATCTATCTATCTATCTATTATCTATCTATCTATTTATCTATCTATTTATCATATATCATCTATCTATCCATGTATCTATAATATATCTATGTATCTCTCTATCCATTATCTATCTATCCAAGTATTTATCATCTATCAATCTATCTATCTATTATCTATCTATCATCTATCTATCTCTCTGTGCAAGGAACTCTTTACACGACTGCTTCCATGTATCTATAATCTATCAATCTATCTATCTATCTATCTATCTATCTATCTATCATCTATCTATCTATCTAGCTATCTCTATGTGCAAGGAAGTCTTTACACGACTGCTTCTATGTATCTATCATCTATCTATCTATCTTCTATCTATCTTTCTATCTATCTATCTATCTATCTATCTAGCTATCTATCTGTGCAAGTAAGTCTTTACATTGCTGCCTAAATTTTCTGCCACGTCAGAGGTAGCTCCCTTAAAACATTCCAGACTAATTTGTCTAGAATGATTGACAAGCCCTGCTCATGTGCAGCTAATTGCGCTAAAGCAAGGGGGCGGGGTTACACAGACTACTGTGCAATCTTAAAAGAGTGCAGCGGATGCTACCTCCTTGTCTGCCCACATGTTGATAAATGGGGTCTTTAACGTTGAAATATAATGAAGAAAAATGCTCCAAACATTTGTATGTTGATTTACTTGATACTTAGTCATTAAAATCCTCTAAAGCAACATCAGCCTCTACAGCTTCCATCCTGAGTCCCTTTGTAATTCTGTGTAGTTAATTTACTCAAGTTCACTTATCTCATTTCTTTAGTGAATCAGCTGCAAAGAACAACAAAGGCACTAGTCTGCTGGTAACAACGCAGATGAAGATGCAGAGTGAAGTTTGCCCACTGCCCATATATTTCTAGGGTTCTTTGTCTCACACGCAAACACTGTACAAGTTGCGCTCAAAATATCGCTTGCACAAAAGTTATATTCACGCTCATTTGAGTAATACCAGTGCACGCTAATGTGCGCTGGTATTACGAGTTAGTTGCAATGCGAACGCGGCCTCGAGAGTGCGCTTCCATAGGCTTCAATGGAAGCCTCGTTCTAGTGCAACAAAGGGGCTAAGTCGCACAGCGATGGGCAGCAAATGTTAAATGTATATGTATATGAATGTATATACACATATTAGCACATAAATATATATATTTATATAAGCATATACATATATTTTTTACACGGAACACACAATTCCCAGAGACCGCAATGTAAAGGCACTTTTCAGTGCCGTTTTCTTTCTAACACCCCACCCTTTCTAACACCCACAGCGATAAAACCTGCTACAATTTATTATTTGACAAAAAGCACTACACATTTGGGGTGGGGGGCGGGGCAGTTGGGGCACTTTTAAAAAATGAACCAGATCTCTGACCTCTGTTTAATTTTCGGAGCGCTAATTGCTAACGCAAGTTCGCGGTAGCAATAACCAGTCACTTGTAATGTCTGGTTATTTAACGCACGCCCGCAAAGGGCAAACTGGGGATAAATTAGCGCTCCACTTGTACTCTAGGCCTTAGTCTTGAGATACTAGCAATGCTCTCTTTGTCTAATCTCCCACCAAGCACGTGAGACATATGTAGCAAGGCTATGAGGCTATCTCAATACTTCTCTTCGTATACAGTAACTGGTAATAATAGCTGCAGGATTCTTGGCAGGAAAATGAGAGGAGGAGGAATTTTATAAGGGAGCATTGTAAGCCCTTTTGCTCTAAAATTGTTTTCGCCTAGAAAAAGCGACAAATTAAATAACAGTGATAATTACATAGTTAGCAACGAAATAGTTATAGTTGTTAGTTTTCCTTCCTGCTAATTCCTGCACCCACTCAGTGAAGAACATTAGAGATGATCCAAAAAGAGTTCTGAACTTAAAGGGACAGTACAGTCCGTTTTCATGATTCAGCAAGAGCAAACAATTTACACAACTTTTATTTTGTTCTCTTGGTTATCCATTGTTGAAAAGTTTAGCTATTTAGGCTCAGGAGCAGCAATGCACTTCTGGGATCTAGCTGTTGATTGGTGGCTGCGCTTATGTGTGTCTTGTCACTGGCTCACTCAATGTGCTCAGCTAGCTCTCAGTAGTGCATACAAATTGGCTTCCTTCTCTTTTTATGCACTTCTGGGAGCTAGCTGCTGATTGGTGGCTGCACTCATATTTGTTTTGCCATTGGCTAACTCAATGTGCTCAGCTAGCTCCCAGTAGTGTATAACAAGAGAATGAAGCAAAGTTGAAAAAAAGAAGTAAAATGCAAAAAAAAAATTATCTCAGGGTTTTCAAAGCTGTCCTCAGGCCTCCCTAGTAAGCCAGATTTTCAGAATATCTAAATCGGAGCACAGGTGAAATAAACAGCTTATTAAAGGGAAATGAAACTCAAAAAGTTATTTCATGATTTAGGTAGAACATACAATTTTATACAACGTTCCAGTTTACTTCTATTATCAAATTTGCTTCATTCTCTTGGTATCATTTGTTGAAGGAGCAGCACTGCACTACTGGTTTCTAACTAAACGCATGGGTGAGCGAATGACAATTAGTATATATATGCAGCCACCAATCAGCAGCTAGAACCTAGGTTCTTTGCTGCTCCGGAGCTTACCTAGATAAACCTTTCAACAAAGGATAACAAGAGTAGGGCGCAAATTAAATAATAGAAGTAAATTAGAAAGTTGTTTAAGATTGTATGCTCTGTCTCAATCATGAATGTCTAATTATGACTTTACTGTCCCTTTAATAAACATGGTTATTAACCTGTTCTCACCCGAATTAATCCTGAAAATCTCGCCTGATAGGGAGATCTAAGGGCAGGTTTGAACTTTTATTCTATCTGAATTATGAAATAAAAATAAAAAAAATATGATTTTAACGACCCTTTAAATTAGGGTGTACGAATGATATAGGACATTATAAGGGTTTGTCACCGTTATTATCTTACAATATATATTTTTATAGCTGATTCTCGCTATGCCCAAATAAATGAACATCTGAAATAAGAATGTTGTAATATAAATACTAAATGGCAAACATTGTTAATGCCAGAGTTTCAAGGGACACTAAACCCATTTTTTTTCATTCATAATTCAAATAGAGCATGCAAATGTAAGCAACTTTCTAATTTACTCCTATTAGCAATTTATCTTCATTCTCTTGCTATCTTTATTTAAAAAGCAGGAATGTGATGCATAGGAGTCGGACCATTTATGGTTGAGAACCTGGGTTATGCTTGCTTATTGGTGGGTAAATGTTAGCCTCCAATAAGCAAGCGCTATCCATGATGCTAAACCTAAAATGGGCTGGCTGCTAAGATTTACATTCCTGCTTTTAAAATAAAGATAGCAAGAGAACAAAGAAAAATTAATAATAGGAGTAAATTAGAAAGTTGCTTAAAATGTCATGCTCTAACTTAATCATGAAAGAAAAAATTGGGTTCAGTGTCCCATTAAGTTCCAAGAGAGTGTTTTTTTATAAATATCCCTCTGAACTTAACAACAGCATTTTATTTATGCATCTGCAACAAATTGCATTGTACAGGTAGCCCTCAGTTTACGCCGGGGTTAAGTTCCAGAAGGAATGGTTGTAAATCGAAACCGTTGTAACTTGAAACCAAGTTTATAATGTAAGTCAATGGGAAGTGAGGGAGTTAGGTTCCAGGCCCCTCTCAAAATTCTCATAAGTAACACCTAAAACATTATTTGTAAAGCTTTGAAATGAAGACTTTAAATGCTAAACAGCATTATAAACCTAATAAAATAATCACACAGCACAGAATATATAATTAAACTAAGTTCAATGAACAAAAACATTTGCTAAACAGCATTATAAACCTAATAAAATAATCACACAACACAGACTTGCATTTTTCTGCAAACAGTTCTTTCTATGCATTCCAATCTGGACTGATTTATAGACAGGAAGATCTTGTTCCTGTGAAATCTGCTCGATAGCTCAGGTCTGGTTAAACTGATTAATTTCAGCTTGCTTGGCTTTGCTGCAACACAAGCGGACAGCTCCACCTACTGGCTATTTGAATAAATGCACTGCTTCTCAATGCTTTTCAATAGCCGTCACATGACTGGAAAAAAAGGTTGTTATTCTGAAACGGTGTAAACCGAGGGCCACCTGTATTTGTTTATTATATATTTGGTTTATTAAAGAATGAGACTCCGCAATACTTAGACTTAGTAGATTTAAATATCTTCTAACATAATCTCATCACTAAAGACAAAACTATATTTGCAAATAGAAAATATATAAATATAGTAAATGGGTGAATTTTCCCAACATGTGTTTACATTTCCATAACCTTTCTTTCAAACATCAATAATTTATTTATACCTGTTTGAAGATACAGTTTTCAGAACTGAGAGTATTCCGCTTTCATACTGCAAACCAGGATCAAGTAAGCGTTAACCTTTCTACCCTACAGGAGTTTTCAGTTCTTCCTCAGCTTGCCAACAGACTCCAGGTGAGGGCTTATAAACTTTTTTTTCCCATCAGATGCTTTCTTCAGAAGAAAATGTTTCAGATCCCATGTGTAACTAGCAAATTATATTATCTTGGGAGGTAGTGAAACCTATTTTATATGGTTTTTTTCTTATCATTTTTTTTGTGATGCAATAATAAGAAGAAGAAAAGTTTTTATTTTGAGGTCATATAGTAATATAGTTTTAAATTCCAGTATATATTTTAGTAGTTATTGTATTCACAGTAAGTTTAGTACTTATATTAATGTAATTAAAGGGATGTGAAAAACAATTTTTTTGTCATGCAATTTTAAACAACTTTCTAATTTACTTCTATTATCTATTTTTCTTTGATCTCTTGGTATTTATTGTTGAAAAGCAGGGAAGTAATTTCTTGAAGCACCATGTAACAGCAGAATGTTATCCATTTTCCTGCCATGTAGTTTTTCCAGATACCTACCTAGCATGGTATAGATAAGGGGCAATCCATTTTTTGATAAATATTTGCATATTAACAGCTGCTGATGAGCTCTTTTCAATGTCCACATGATTACAATAAGCCATTTTAATTGTTTACCGGTTGGGTAAAAATTGTCCTATACTTAACATATGTCTGTCCTGATTGGTTGATCACAATTGAAATTCTAGACACTCAATTACAGATTTATGAGGTAATTTTTAACTTATGGAATTCCACAGCTAAAAGAACTTGATAAATCCACAGACAACACTTCTCCAAATACAGTGCGGGAACCTCCAGGGCTTCAAAGGTCGAAATTGCGACCAGGCCTTGGAGGTCCGCCACTTGGGAGGCCCAGAAGTTGCTACCAGGCCCAGAGTTACACCACTGCAGGAAAAGCCCAGGAGGTGAGGAGGGCTCAGAACGGTAGCGGGAGGGTCCCTGGAAGTAATGACCCAGTGGAAGTGCGGGGCTCCACCGAGCACACACTTTCTCATGGTAACCAGAAGACTCCAGTGTGTAAATGCAGCTGTACAGACTGGTACACTCTAAGCTTGCTCACAGTAGACAAGCAACACTCAGTGACAGACACACAGTGCCCAAGAGCAGAGCACAGTGACAGTGACTCTGCGCATGATTACAAGAACACAGCTTAGCAGATAAGCATCCACGCGCACATTCCCTAGGAGTGCGGGACTGCACTCTTGCAGGGGTGGACCCCCTGCCAGCAAGTATGGAGTAATTTGCAAGCTGTGAACTCTTTCCAGCAAGTCTTACAAAGCATATGTGCATAATATGATGCATTGCGATGCTCTGAGCTGCTTATTATCTAAGACACTATTATCTTTATGTGTAGATGCACACATTAGTCAGAACTGTGCTTTGTGGGAAAGGTAGACACGTTAACATAAAGTGTATTGCCAGAAATGTGTGGAAAACAGTAATTAATTAGAACTAGTTCTAATTACAAATGTTAGAAGGTGAAATAATTCCTAAATCTCTACTTTCTTCTCATAGGTGGCTCAGTTTGTTTTCATACATTTAGCAATATTTTCTATTTACAGGCAGTTCTTCAAAGCAGAAATATTCTCTTTCTATAATAAAGATTATTTAGAAAGCTGTTAAATGTTATTTATGCATAGTGTGTGTGATTAGCTGAGCTGTGTGGTGCAGGAATTTTTAGGTTTGGCCTGAACTAAAGGTGGACACCCTAGTGGGCTGCTCTGTATTAAAATGCTCGGTCTAACCCTGTTCAGGACAGGACTCATCCCTTGACCGTCATAGGATTGGAGGGGAAAAAAAGTAAATATATCTAAATTATGCTTTTTTTTTGGGGGGGGGGCATGTATTCTTTCCCTGGGGCCCTGAGGTTTCTAGTTACACCTTTGTCCAATTACCAAGTATCCCAAAAATGTGAGAATTTGGCACTGGTTTTACACTTTGTCAAATTGCCCCCACCTCAACAAATGACTAACCTGCTCATTTAATTATGATAGAAAGGTTAAAATGAAATTTTCGCGGGGTGACAATTGATTGCTTGCAATAACTTCTTTTGTTGAATAATATGATGTATCTTATTCACTTGAATCATTCATATTTCTAATTACTATACCAGACCATATGACGGTTATTACTTCGATTAGTTTATGCTTCTGGTTGTATATATTTTTAGTTTATCTTTATATGTCTGCCCTGATTACTGCCTATACTTGAGAGCCGCATTATATTATTCTTTATACAATGGCGGACAGCTGTGTTTAATCATGTATCTATTATGTGGGTATATACCCCTGAGACTGGGAAGACATATCAGATCATATTGCACATAATAGCTAACAGCCGTGATTCAACCATACCACCATCAACCTTGTAAATGCCAGTGGTATGATGTATTCTTTACAGTTTTCCTCATGATTATGGGACTTTCCACCATGCTGTGTAAGTAAGCGATCATAATTGATTGACTAACCCCTTGATAATTTGTTCATTAGTCACACAGGTTTGTGATTATAGCGAGAAAGTTACAAAACATATTTTATTATGATGGAATGGTCTTATTTGGTAAAACATATTGTTGTCTGCAATATCTTATATACATTTGATGTCGATCCGTATATCTTTTGGGCATTCCTCTGATACAAGTATAATATAATCGCATGGGATTGATTTCTTGAAAATGATTGTGATAGATATTATTGCTTTTACACTATTTTCTTGGTATAAACACTGTCACATAAAATTTTTGATTTTCTAATTGTGTCCACACTGGTTACTAAGCAACACCTTTGGTGGTTTGCACAAGGGGAGGGGCTTATTTGGCGTTATATTGTTCTGTTATGCTCACTATCTGTTTGTTTAAGGAAGGGACTGGTCCTTTAACAGTATTTTGCACAGTAAATAAATGTACTATTTGTTTCACAAGACCAGAGAGTGCAGTTGGAATTTATTGCTTTGAGAGATATATATATATACATACACACACCTTCCAATTTCAGCACCTTATCATATATATACCATATGCCTTTAGAACACATTTGAAAATGTATTGTAATAAAAAAAAACATATATATGACTTTTAATATGTAAAAATATGAGTAAAATCGTTTATTTTACTAGGTTTTACATGCATTTCTATAAACTTTTATTGTATCCCTAACACTTTACTTAAAGGGACACTGAACCCAATTTTTTTTATTTCTTTACTTATATTATCAATTTTTCTGTGTTCTCTTGCTATCTTTATTTGAAAAAAGGCATCTAAGCTTTGTTTTTGTTTTTTTGGTTCAGGCTCTGGACAGCACTTTTTTATTGGTGGATGAATTTCTCCACCAATCAGCAAGAACAACCCAGGTTGTTCACCAAAAATGGGCCGGCATTTAAACTTACATTCTTGCATTTCAAATAAAGATACCAAGAGAATGAAGAAAATTTGATAATAGAAGTAAATTAGAAAGTTGCTTAAAATGTCATGCTCTATCTGAATCACAAAAGAAAAAAATTGGGTTCAGTGTCCCTTTAAAGTCTCCATTTGCACTTTTTTTTTAGCAATGTTATATTAGACATAACTCATCACGTAGTTTAAGCGATCTTTAGCGCATCGCATTATCCATTGAAAGTATACTGCGCACTAAAAAGATGTTGATTACACAAAAAATTCTCTGGTAATTCTTTTTATCGTGGACTTGTAAAATCAGATTGTGCACTATTTTTAGCATTAAATGGACACTAAACACAATTATTTTTCTTTCATGATTCGGAGAGAGCAGCAATTTTAAGCAAATTTCTAATTTATCCTATTATCACATTTTCTTCGTTCTTTGGCATCTTTATTTGAAAAAGCTGGAATAAAAGCTTTGGATCCGGCCCATTTTTGGTTCAGCACCGTAGATAGCACTTGCTGATTGGTGGCTACATTTAGCTATTCAATCAACAAGCGCAACCCAGGGGCTGAACCTAAAATGGGCCATCTCTAAAGCTTTCATTCCTGATTTTTCAAATAAAGATACCAAGAGAATGAAGAAAATTGATAATAAGAGTACATTTTAAAATTGCTTAAAATTGCATTCTCTATCTGAATCATGAAAGAAAAAAATTGGGTTTAATATCCCTTTAACTGCAAAAGCATTTGGAATTGCTGGAAAACTAAGTGATTCAGATAGATAATACTATTTTAAAAAGTTTCCAATTTACTTCTATTATAAAATTTGCTTTGTTCTCTTGTTATTCTTTGTTGAAGAGACATCTAGATAGGTCGTGTGCACATGTCTGTAGCAGTAAATGACAGGAAATAGTGCTGCCCTCTAAGTGCTCTTGCAAATGCATAACATTGTCACAAACAAAAAAAATTGGGTTTTATGTCCCTTAAAAACATTTTGCATTGCAAATTTTACAATAGTGTATGCCCAACATATTATTGACTTCTATGGCTTTTTTAAAGTCTCAAACATATTTCCTATAGTAGATATTTCCATGCTGTCTAAGAACTTACATAATGCTTGTTCGAAGCTATGGTTTATCTTGTTCATTCTGAACTAAGTTTTCGTTTTAGTCATTCATAGGTCCCCCCCCCCCATACTCCTGTTGTATAATACAGTAAGTAAGATGACAGCCGGTCTGTGTGGGCCAGAGATAAATTTGGAATATGTTAAGGCACAGTGTACAGAAATGTTTGCCAGCAAGCAGCAAAACAAGCTCCAGAGGACGACAGGATGTTCCTGGTTGGTGCAGTTGTTTGTAGAAAAAGAGTTTTTTTTCTGTCATTTTAAAGGCCTATTTCCTAGAGAAAATTAAATGGATATTGTACTCAACAATTATTTACAGTGCATATAAAAGAGCAGTATTTATACCTGTGTGAAAAAATGTAAAGGATCAATAAATACAGGTGAAACTCGAAAAATTAGAATATCGTGCTAAAGTTCATTAATTTCACTAATGCAACTTAAAAGGTGAAACTAATATATGAGATAGACTCATTAAATACAAAGCAAGATAGTTCAAGTTGTGATTTGTCATAATTGTGATGATTATGGCTTACAGCTCATGAAAACCCCAAATCCACAATCTCAGAAAATTAGAATATTACATGCAATCAATAAAACAAGGATTGTACATAGAACAATATCGGACCTCTGAAAAGTATAAGCATGCATACTGTATGTACTCAGTACTTGGTTTGGGCCCCTTTTGCAGCAATTACTGCCTCAATGTGGTGTGGCATGGAAGCTATCAGCCTGTGACACTGCTGAGGTATTATGGAAGACCAGGATGCTTCAATAGGGGCCTTCAGCTCTTCTGCATTGTTCGGTCTCATGGCTCTCATCTTTCTCTTGGCAATGCCCCATAGATTCTCTATGGGGTTCAGGTCAGGCGAGTTTGTTGGCCAATCAAGCATATTTCCATGGTCACTGAACCAGGTTTTGGTGCTTTTGGCAGTATGGGCAGGTGCCAAGTCCTGCTGGAAAATTAAGTCAGCATCCCAATAGAGCTCGTCTGCTGAAGGAAGCATGAAGTGCTCCAAAATCTCCTGGTAGACGGCTGCGTTGACCCTGGACTTAATGAAGCACAGTGGACCAACACCAGCAGATGACATGGCTCCCCAAATCAACACAGACTGTGGAAATTTCACACTGGACTTCAAGCATCTTGCAGTGTGTGCCTCTCCATTCTTCCTCCATACTCTGGGTCTTTGGTTTCCAAATGAGATGCAAAATTTGCTCTCATCAGAAAAGAAGACTTTGGACCACTGAGCAACAGACCAGGTCTGTTTTTCTTTAGCCCAGGTAAGACGTTTCTGACATTGTTTGTTGTTCAGGAGTGGCTTGACAAGAGGAATACGACATTTGAAGCCCATGTTTAGAATCCGTCTGTGTGTGGTGGCTCTTGATGCACTGACTCCAGCCTCAGTCCACTCTTTGTGAAAGTCCCCAACACTTTTGAATGGTCTTTTCCTGACAATCCTCCCCAGGCTGTGGTCATCCCTGCTGCTAGTTGTGCACCTTTTTCTTCCACACTTTTCCCTTCCACATAACTTTCTATTAATGTGCTTTGATACAGCACTTTGGGAACATCCAACTTCTTTTGCAATTACCTTTTGAGGCTTTCCCTCCTTATGGAGGGTGTCAATGATGGTTTTCTGCACAACTGTCAGGTCAGCAGTCTTTCCCATGATTGTGATTTCTACTGAACCAGACTAGAGAGACCATTTAAAGGCTCAGGAACCCTTTGCAGGTGTTATGGCTTAATTAGCTGATTAGAGTGGGACAGAATATTGCACCTTTTCACAATATTCTAATTTTCTGAGATTGTGGATTTGGGGTTTTCATGAGCTGTAAGCCATAATCATCACAATTATGACAAATCACTGCTTGAACTATCTTGCTTTGCATGTGATGAGTCTATCTCATATATTAGTTTCACCTTTTAAGTTGCATTAGTGAAATAAATGAACTTTTGCACAATATTCTAATTTTTTGAGTTTCAACAGTAAAGTAGATTTACATAATTAACAAATACATGATAAAAAAGACAATGCAACAGCACTTACCTCAATTTCAAATGAGTAGTAGATTTTTTTCTGACAAATTTCATAGTTATGTCTATTTCCACTCCACCTGTATCATGTGACAGCCATTAGCCAATCACTAATGCATATATGTATATTCTGTGAATTCTTGCACATGCTTAGTAGGAGTTGGTGACTCAGAAAGTGTAAATATAAAAGACTGTACACATTTTGTTAATGGAAATAAAGTGTAAAGTTGTTTAAAATGCAATGCTCTATCTTAATCATGAAAGTTTAATTTTGACTTAAGCGTTCCTTTAAATAAAAGTTGTTTTAATTAAAGGGACATGAAACACAAATTTTTTCTTTCATGATTTTGAAAGCGCATGCAATTTAAAACAAAGTTCAAATTTACCTCTATTAACTAATTTGCATCATTCTCTTGATATCCTTTGCTCAGGGGCGTGTTAATGAATAGGCCAACAAGGCCGGTGCCTAGGGAGACAGATTTTGGGGGGCGGCACTTGTCCACTGCAGTATCTGGCCATGCTTGAAAAAAAATATTTAATTTTGCCCGGGCGGCTTACAAGCGGTCACGTGACCGGCTTTTGTGATCAGTGTGAGCCGAGGACTGGAGCGGGGTGTGATAGAGGGAGCCGCTGCCTGCCTGTTACACAGCCTTTATAGTGTTCCCATGTGGTGGTGGCTGTATCTGCGCGCCTGCCACCTGGGCTTCTGTAAAGAAAGGAGAAGGGGACAGGAGGAGTATAATCCGCTTTGGCACTTCAGATCATCAGACGAGGTAACTTAAAATGCGAGTGTAACAACACATTACACACTGCATGCAGCCACATTTTTCTAGCTGGAGATTTAATTCTCTATTACTGAGAATTTTGTAGCGCGCCGCTACTCCCACACTGTAGAGTCGGATCACAGTAATAGATAGAGAATGAAATCTCCAGCTGGGAAATTAATGTTGCCGCATGCAGTGTGTATTGCGAGGGTATGAAGGCTGCCCCAGGGGAATAGGGATCGACACAGCACACTGTGAGCACAGCCAAGAGGAAGCAGCCTCTGCACCCAGTATCCGGTTCTTGCTGCCCCAGGGGAATAGGGACAGACACAGCACACTGTGAGCACAGCCAAGAGGAAGCAGCCTCTGCACCCAGTATCCGGTTCTTGCTGCCCCAGGGGAATAGGGACCGACACAGCACACTGTGAGCACAGCCAAGAGGAAGCAGCCTCTGCACCCAGTATCCGGTTCTTGCTGCCCCAGGGGAATAGGGACCGACACAGCACACTGTGAGCACAGCCAAGAGGAAGCAGCCTCTGCACCCAGTATCCGGTTCTTGCTGCCCCAGGGGAATAGGGACCGACACAGCACACTGTGAGCACAGCCAAGAGGAAGCAGCCTCTGCCCCCAGTATCCGGTTCTTCCATCCCCAGAGCCCGGCCTGTCATTTTTAAACACAGGGCTGTAAAAAGTGCAGAAGGTTTCTCAGACGGGAACAGTATGAATGTTTTGTATAGAAAAGCAGTCACACTTTTCTATACAAATCACACAAACTGTTTCCGGTCTGAGAAACCTTCTGCCATGTGTTTAAAAATGAGAACTTCTGCAGGCGGGCGGCTCTGTCCAGTGTTGGCACAGTTTTATTAACACTGATCTGATCTATGTATATATATTTTTTAAATTAATTCATTAAGTGCAGGTGCTATATAGAAATATGGCTGCTGTTTTGCTCTTCCAGTCTCTCATCTGCCATATCTCCCTCCTCCCCCTCCCTTCCTAATATTATTTTTGAAAATGCAAAAAAAAATAAAAAGTAATGTTGCACCCTGACCCAAAAAATAGTATGTCTAAAAAAGTCCTAAAACCTGTGGGGGTTGGGGGGGGGGGCAGCAGAATTTTGAGTGCCTAGGGCAGCATAAAATCTAAATATGCCACTGCCTTTGCTGAAAAGCATATCTAGATAGACTCACTAGCTGCTGATTGGTGGCCGCACATAAATGCCTCGTGTGATTATCTCACCCATGTGCGTTGCTATTTCTTCAACAAAGAATATCTAAAGAATGAAGCAAATTAGATAATAGAAGTAAATTAGAATGTTGTTTAAAAATGTATTGTCTACCTGAATCATGAAAGAAAAAAATTGGGTTTAATGTCCCTTTAAATTTGGAAGTAATGCTGCAGTATTGGTTTTGTACTTCTTGCTAATCACGTGAATCACGTAAGAAAAAATGACTTATTCAGAATAGGAAGAACAGATATTAAAAAAGGAACAATGTTAAATACATTTTACCCTATTTAGATTAATTCATGCAAAGAAATTGGTTATCATTTGTTAGAGGAAAAAACATAAATATTGTGCGTTTTACATTTGAAACACTCCTATTTACAGCTATCAGAGGTTCTGTAGAACTCTGTGCATGCAGTGGCGTAGCGTGGGGGGGGGGGCACAGGGGCGGTTGCCCCGGGCGCAAAATTCTGAGGGGCGCAAAATGCTTGGCTCCCAGCCTCCCCAGTCCCCACCATCTCAAGACAGTAGACAGTCACAGTCCCACTCCCAGCTGCGCTACAGGGAGGCTAAAAAATCTGACAGGCGCCTGCGCCCAGCCGTTCTGTCTCTCAAGTGAACTGTCTACTACTCTGAAGTCAAGACGTGCTGTGTAATGATTTAATTATCATAATTTTATGAGTGTAATCCTATCCGACCGTTACCTGCTGCTAGACTAGTGTTTACACCACTAGTTAGCACGGTCCACTCCCACTCCCAGCGCACATGTCAGGAGGGAGGAAGAAGTCAGAGCAGCAGAGCCAGAGTGGAGTCAGACTGACTAGCACGCCGCGCCCGCAATGATAAGGTAAGTAGTGTCAACAGAAATTACCAAACTCATCACCGGGTCCGTATCAGAACCAGACCACCAGTGCCACTGCCAGCCAGAATTATAATTAAATTATTATAGCCCCTGTTTTTCCCTGGGCCCTGGGGAATAGGGATTGGAAATGGCAACGCACGCAAAATGCAGCTTAGCCTCTACCGTTATCCAGGTGATGTCGCAGGGCCAGCCAGCCAAGTTCCAAAGGACCCAGAGTCACTCTGAGCCAGCCAGCCAAATTCCAACTTCCAAAGGACCCAGAGTCTGAGCCAGCCAGCATGCCAGAGTGTGAGAGTGATCTATGCTGCTTTAAAGTGAAAGCTGGTTATTTTATTTGAAATTCATTTTTAACCTGGGTAAAATAAAACATACAAGATGTAGATGATCTACATCTTGTATGTTTTACCCAGGTTAAAAATGAATTTGAAATAAAATAACCAGCTTTCACTTTAAAGCAGCATAGATCACTCTCACACTCTGGCATGCTGGCTGGCTCAGATGTATTTTAAAAATGAAATCCCATGTTTAAATATTAAACCATAAAAAATGTAATTGTTAAGTTCTTTAATGTACTTACTTAATGTATATAATAAAGTAATGGCTGCTTGCAACCATATTGAATCCTAATTTTTAAGGATGAATGTAGAGTTTACAATTCTATACATAATATATATTTTTGTTGTTAAAATAAAGCTTTGTTTGTTTTAAAACAAAAACCTGTCTCCTAAGTTGTTGAGCTGTCTCCTAGATTCAAAGCAAATTTGCCAATCCCTACTGTACTGGTGGAAGAGACTCAGTCAGTGCTAATGGATTAGGGGGGCGCAATTCTTGCCTTGCCCTGGGCGCTGAGAAGCCACGCTACGCCACTGTGTGCATGTGATCCACTTATGTGCATCAGTGCATGTATAGCCCAGTTTAGAGTATGCTTCAAGCAGTTGTGATGTCATGAAAGTGCTACCACAAAGACTTGCAGAAGGCCCAAGTTGGGGACACTTGTAAACATTACCTAACGCCATAAGGTTAGTAGGTCCTGTGCACTTTGAATTATCACAGAACCTCTGATAACTCTTATAAGTATTTGCAGTAACTAATTCTTATTGCAAGAGATAGAGAGAGAGAGACACATCGGTAAAAAGACTCTCTATTTACCTCAAAACTTCATTTTATGACCAATTTAAAGGGACAGTATACACAATTTTTCATACAACTGCATGTAATATACACTACTATAATGAAGAATATGCACAGATACTGATCTAAAAATCCAGTATAAAACATTTTAAAAACTTACTTAGAAGCTCCCAGTTTAACACTGTTGCTTAGGTTAGACTGGGACACCCATTGAAATGGACTGAGACAGCAGGAAGAGCCGACCCTTCCCCCTCTTCTGCTTATTGAAAGACCCATTATACAAGCAGGAGTCAGTAGACATGGGTCAACATCTGATACTTTGGGGTCTGGTTAGGTGTCTGAAAATCAGCAAAATGTTATTACAAAATATGCAAAACTTTACATTATTTCAAAAACATCCCTAGATGGGCTATATAAATGGATCATCTACAAAACAAAAATCTAGTGTGCAATGTCCCTTTAAAGGGACATAATACTCATATGCTAAATCACTTAAAAGTGATGCAGCATAGCTGTAAAAAGCTGACAGGAAAATATCACCTGAGCATCTCAGACATACCAACTCTACCGGAAGTTCCAGGAGTCTCCTGCATTGCCCGGAAGATAGATAAACGGTCCTGGAAATGCCTAACTGCAGCTGTCACTGCCTGTCTCTTTTACTTTTCATGTTTTATCATGTCAGCGAAGATCGCCGACTGGCTTTCCTTTCAGGAAGAGGAGATCTGCTGCCTAAGCAATGAGATCGGTAAACTGCTGGAGCTAGGTCTGGAGGGCACCATCTGCATCAATAGCAATCCTAGCCTCGCCGTGAGCAGATAAGGACCAAGAAGCTGAAATACCGGCTAGCACACCATCAGCACAGCCTGAAGAGAGGAGGAGCAGGGTAGGTTTGGGACTAAGTTGCGGAAGGGAAGCTCAGATCATAAGAAGCCCAAGGCCACGGAGAGTTCTCATTAGTCATATGATGCTAGTATTGCTGGGGACAAAGGGGAGGTGAGGCATTGTAGGTTATTAAATTCAGATTGTAATTTAAAGCTGTTCACAGATTTAGTTTTATTCATATCCCTAGGGTTAAATGTAACTGTAGGCAAATTTTGGAGATACCAAAAAAGCAGTTAACTAAGGCCTAGATTTAGAGTTCGGCGGTAAAAGGGCTGTTAACGCTCCGCGGGTTTTTTTCTGGCCGCACCATAAATTTAACTCTGGTATCGAGAGTTCAAACAAATGCTGCGTTAGGCTCCAAAAAAGGAGCGTAGAGCATTTTTACCGCAAATGCAACTCTCGATACCAGAGTTGCTTACGGACGCGGCCGGCATCAAAAACGTGCTCGTGCACGATTCTCCCATAGGAAACAATGGGGCTGTTTGAGCTGAAAAAAAACCTAACACCTGCAAAAAAGCAGCGTTCAGCTCCTAACGCAGCCCCATTGTTTCCTATGGGGAAACACCTCCTAAGTCTGCACCTAACACCCTAACATGTACCCCGAGTCTAAACACCCCTAACCTTACACTTATTAACCCCTAATCTGCCGCCCCCCGCTATCGCTGACCCCTGCATTACACTTTTAACCCCTAATCTGCCGCTCCGTAAACCGCCGCCACCTACGTTATCCCTATGTACCCCTAATCTGCTGCCCTAACATCGCCGACCCCTATGTTATATTTATTAACCCCTAATCTGCCCCCCACAACGTCGCCGACACCTACCTACACTTATTAACCCCTAATCTGCCGAGCGGACCTGAGCGCTACTATAATAAAGTTATTAACCCCTAATCCGCCTCACTAACCCTATCATAAATAGTATTAACCCCTAATCTGCCCTCCCTAACATCGCCGACACCTACCTTCAATTATTAACCCCTAATCTGCCGACCGGAGCTCACCGCTATTCTAATAAATGTATTAACCCCTAAAGCTAAGTCTAACCCTAACACTAACACCCCCCTAAGTTAAATATAATTTTTATCTAACGAAATAAATTAACTCTTATTAAATAAATAATTCCTATTTAAAGCTAAATACTTACCTGTAAAATAAATCCTAATATAGCTACAATATAAATTATAATTATATTATAGCTATTTTAGGATTAATATTTATTTTACAGGCAACTTTGTAATTATTTTAACCAGGTACAATAGCTATTAAATAGTTAAGAACTATTTAATAGTTACCTAGTTAAAATAATTACAAATTTACCTGTAAAATAAATCCTAACCTAAGATATAATTAAACCTAACACTACCCTATCAATAAAATAATTAAATAAACTACCTACAATTACCTACAATTAACCTAACACTACACTATCAATAAATTAATTAAACACAATTGCTACAAATAAATAACATTAAATAAACTATCTAAAGTACAAAAAATAAAAAAGAACTAAGTTACAGAAAATAATAAAATATTTACAAACATAAGAAAAATATTACAACAATTTTAAACTAATTACACCTACTCTAAGCCCCCTAATAAAATAACAAAGCCCCCCAAAATAAAAAATTCCCTACCCTATTCTAAAATACAAATATTACAAGCTCTTTTACCTTACCAGCCCTGAACAGGGCCCTTTGCGGGGCATGCCCCAAGAATTTCAGCTCTTTTGCCTGTAAAAAAAAACATACTATACCCCCCCCCCCAACATTACAACCCACCACCCACATACCCCTAATCTAACCCAAACCCCCCTTAAATAAACCTAACACTACCCCCCTGATGATCTTCCTACCTTGTCTTCACCATGCCAGGTTCACCGATCCGTCCTGGCTCCAAGATCTTCATCCAACCCAAGCGGGGGCTAGACATCCACTGAAGAAGTCCAGAAGAGGGTCCAAAGTCTTCCTCCTATCCGGCAAGAAGAGGACATCCGGACCGGCAAACATCTTCTCCAAGCGGCATCTTCTATCTTCTTCCATCCGATGACGACCGGCTCCATCTTGAAGACCTCCAGCGCGGATCCATCCTCTTCTTCCGACGACTAGACGACGAATGACGGTTCCTTTAAGGGACGTCATCCAAGATGGCGTCCCTCGAATTCCGATTGGCTGATAGGATTCTATCAGCCAATCGGAATTAAGGTAGGAATTTTCTGATTGGCTGATGGAATCAGCCAATCAGAATATAGTGCAATCCGATTGGCTGATCCAATCAGCCAATCAGATTGAGCTCGCATTCTATTGGCTGATCGGAACAGCCAATAGAATGCGAGCTCAATCTGATTGGCTGATTGGATCAGCCAATCGGATTGAACTATATTCTGATTGGCTGATTCCATCAGCCAATCAGAAAATTCCTACCTTAATTCCGATTGGCTGATAGAATCCTATCAGCCAATCGGAATTCGAGGGACGCCATCTTGGATGACGTCCCTTAAAGGAACCGTCATTCGTCGTCTAGTCGTCGGAAGAAGAGGATGGATCCGCGCTGGAGGTCTTCAAGATGGAGCCGGTCGTCATCGGATGGAAGAAGATAGAAGATGCCGCTTGGAGAAGATGTTTGCCGGTCCGGATGTCCTCTTCTTGCCGGATAGGAGGAAGACTTTGGACCCTCTTCTGGACTTCTTCAGTGGATGTCTAGCCCCCGCTTGGGTTGGATGAAGATCTTGGAGCCAGGACGGATCGGTGAACCTGGCATGGTGAAGACAAGGTAGGAAGATCATCAGGGGGGTAGTGTTAGGTTTATTTAAGGGGGGTTTGGGTTAGATTAGGGGTATGTGGGTGGTGGGTTGTAATGTTGGGGGGGGGGTATAGTATGTTTTTTTTTACAGGCAAAAGAGCTGAAATTCTTGGGGCATGCCCCGCAAAGGGCCCTGTTCAGGGCTGGTAAGGTAAAAGAGCTTGTAATATTTGTATTTTAGAATAGGGTAGGGAATTTTTTATTTTGGGGGGCTTTGTTATTTTATTAGGGGGCTTAGAGTAGGTGTAATTAGTTTAAAATTGTTGTAATATTTTTCTTATGTTTGTAAATATTTTATTATTTTCTGTAACTTAGTTCTTTTTTATTTTTTGTACTTTAGATAGTTTATTTAATGTTATTTATTTGTAGCAATTGTGTTTAATTAATTTATTGATAGTGTAGTGTTAGGTTAATTGTAGGTAATTGTAGGTAGTTTATTTAATTATTTTATTGATAGGGTAGTGTTAGGTTTAATTATATCTTAGGTTAGGATTTATTTTACAGGTAAATTTGTAATTATTTTAACTAGGTAACTATTAAATAGTTCTTAACTATTTAATAGCTATTGTACCTGGTTAAAATAATTACAAAGTTGCCTGTAAAATAAATATTAATCCTAAAATAGCTATAATATAATTATAATTTATATTGTAGCTATATTAGGATGTATTTTACAGGTAAGTATTTAGCTTTAAATAGGAATTATTTATTTAATAAGAGTTAATTTATTTCGTTAGATAAAAATTATATTTAACTTAGGGGGGTGTTAGTGTTAGGGTTAGACTTAGCTTTAGGGGTTAATACATTTATTAGAATAGCGGTGAGCTCCGGTCGGCAGATTAGGGGTTAATAATTGAAGGTAGGTGTCGGCGATGTTAGGGAGGGCAGATTAGGGGTTAATACTATTTATGATAGGGTTAGTGAGGCGGATTAGGGGTTAATAACTTTATTATAGTAGCGCTCAGGTCCGCTCGGCAGATTAGGGGTTAATAAGTGTAGGTAGGTGTCGGCGACGTTGTGGGGGGCAGATTAGGGGTTAATAAATATAACATAGGGGTCGGCGATGTTAGGGGTAGCAGATTAGGGGTACATAGGGATAACGTAGGTGGCGGCGATTTGCGGTCGGAAGATTAGGGGTTAATTATTTTAAGTAGCTTGCGGCGACGTTGTGGGGGGCAAGTTAGGGGTTAATAGATATAATACAGGGGTCGGCGGTGTTAGGGGCAGCAGATTAGGGGTACATAAGTATAACGTAGGTGGCGGTCGGCAGATTAGGGGTTAAAAATTTTAATCGAGTGGCGGCGATGTGGGGGGACCTCGGTTTAGGGGTACATAGGTAGTTTATGGGTGTTAGTGTACTTTAGGGTACAGTAGTTAAGAGCTTTATAAACCGGCGTTAGCCAGAAAGCTCTTAACTCCTGCTATTTTCAGGCGGCTGGAATCTTGTCGTTAGAGCTCTAACGCTCACTGCAGAAACGACTCTAAATACCAGCGTTAGAAAGATCCCATTGAAAAGATAGGCTACGCAAATGGCGTAGGGGGATCTGCGGTATGGAAAAGTCGCGGCTGAAAAGTGAGCGTTAGACCCTTTAATCACTGACTCCAAATACCAGCGGGCGCCCAAAACCAGCGTTAGGAGCCTCTAACGCTGGTTTTGACGGCTACCGCCGAACTCTAAATCTAGGCCTAAGGATCTTATGTACAGATTTATGCAAATATTACTGGGACCCCCAAATGACATGTCACAGGAGCAAGCCCCAAACACACAAAGGTACCATGCCTGCTGATTGTTAGTGCTACAGTTGTTTAACTTGTACAGTAGCAACACTGGTTAATCTAACTAATTCTTAATTCTCCACATTTTGACAACGTTTCAGTGAGATGAGCTGATGTTTAGTTATTGTGCTGTCATTTACATTGCTACTAACTGATGACTTATTTAGATAAGTCAAGCTGTCATAACTTTAAATAGATGCCAGAACCAGGTATGTAAAATATATTCAATTCTGGAGATTGGAGGTTTATGATATTCCTGAGCCCTTTTGCTGCCATAGAGAAGCACAATGCAATGCATAAAAATGCACTGCTGCTCTCTCTGGTAGCTAAAGGATTAATCACACTTGATGTGTGTGCGTGTGTATTGGGGGGGGGGGGGGTGTTCAGTAGCCAGTGAAGCCACCTACCTGAAATTAGTTTTTCCAGTTGGGATGTCTGGCATCTCTACGTAAAAAGGGAAGATATTTTACCTCACAATCTCAGCTCACTAGAGTAAGTGCTGTGTAAAAAGTTATCAGTCCAGAAATTGGATTCACATCCATACAGAGAAACTTCTTTTAAATGGACTTATAAGTTATACACTATTTCAAATTATTTCATTCACAATGTCAATATTTTTATTGTTTGTTCAAATATTTTGTAATTGTTTCCCATTTATTGTTGTAACCATTCACATGTTATATTTGTTAAGAGTGTGCCACCTTCCTGGTTGTTTCCACCTAGCATTTTCATTATCTTTCAGTTACAGTCCAGCTGCAGGAAAAAAATAAAAAGGAAGTAAGAAATAAACATCAGCCAATCAGCATCAGCAGTGCTGAAGTCATGAACTCTTTTGCTGTGATCTCATGAGATTTCAAAGTAAACTTCCTTAAACTGAATAGGCAAATAAAACAAGGGTGCATGAGGCTCACTTCCTTGCCCGTCCCGGGACAGTCATGTTGGTTTGCTGCTTAAAGTCCTTTACAATGGGGTGTGAATATTTAGGACATTTTAAAGTAAAATATCTTTCTTTTTTACATAAAGATGTTTATGTGATATTTTCTAGTCAGCTTTTTACATCTGTGCTGCATCACTTTCAAGTGTTTCAACATTTGGGTATCATGGCCCTTTAAGGTAACGTATACACTAGTGGCTGATGCTTGCAAAGCTAATAAAGATATTTTTTCAGTGTATTTTACTGAGATAACAGACGATTAATATTGAGGAGCACAAGGCAGTCAACAAGAATCAGCTTTACACGTTGTTGGCCAGTGAGATTTATTATTTCACCTAATATCATACATTAGGTACAAGTAGAGTTGTGCAGCTCAGCCAATCAGAGTTGACACTGGGATGTGTAGTTTATTGCTATGCACTCATATGTTCACTTATGTAGATATGTTGCAATATGTAAAGAAGGGAAATTCTATCTATCTATTTATCTATCTAGCTATCATCTATCTATCCTCTATCTATATGTCTATCTATACATATATCCATATCTATCTATCATCTTTCTATCTATCATTTATCTATCTATATCATCTATCTGTCTATCTATCTATCTATCTATCTATCTATCTTTCTATCATCTATATCTTTATCTATCTATAACTATCTATAAATTAATCTATAGGTATCATATATATAAATCCGCTACTTATAGATGTGATGAGACACAGGTAAAAATCAATTTCAAATCAAAAAGTTGTGATGTTGAGATTAGTTTTTTTCTTTTTCAGGAAGTTATTAGTTGAACAAACAATCTATGACAGGTTCTTTTAAACTAAATATTATTTTAATATGTAAAAATAAACACATTGAAAGGAACATTTATAAAGTGTAAAAATAACTTTTCAATCAAATGCAGATTGCATCAAAATTATTCACAAGCACATTATACACCTTCTGTTCTTAATTTTCTGACTAATAAATATAACTGCTATGGTTTTTTTCATATTTTTTTACTCAGGCCATTTTATTTATCAGCCTGATTAAACAGAACACAGACTATTAAAATGTATTATTCTTATACATTTGACTTCTACTGCTATTTAAAAACTTAGTTAAAATAAATATGTCAAATATTAATTTAAAAAAATAATATAATAATATTAAATATTTATTTTGGTAATGATTTTTTGGCAATAATAATTGAGGCACTTAAATTATTTTATTTATTTATCTGGTTAGCATTAAAAAGTAATATAAAACATAAGAAATCGGCGTCAATATTTTTTTAACACTAAACCAGTAATAACTTTTACTAGAAGCCTTTTTTCTACATGTATATTGCAAATATGTTTCTATCCAAAATGTATGTGCATTTAAATTTTGATTGTAATGTCCCTTTAAGGGGAAAAAAGCATTTTCTCATAGTATGAATATTAATTACATTCTAAACATATACAAATAATTATAAAATTAAATTAAGGTATTTTTGTTTTGTTTGTTTAATGTAAGCTATTATACTAAAGAATAATAAATCTCTATCTCTAATTTACTCATATTATTTTTTCTTCATTCTCTTGGTATCTTTATTTGAAAAAGCATAGGACCTGGCCCATTTTTGGTTCAGCACCTGGGTAGTGTTTGCTGATTGGTGGCTACATTTAGACAACAATCAGCAAGCGCTACCTAGGTGCTGAACAAAAAATGGGCCAGCTCCTAAGCTTACATTCAAATAAAGATACCAAGAGAACAAAGAAAAATTGATAATAGGAGTAAATGAGAAAGTTGCTTAAAATTGAATTTTAATTTTGACTAGACTGTCCATTTAAATGTACCGCACATAGATTGTGTTTTAGAACCAGGTACTGCTGATGGATCAAAGTGATAAAACAATAAAATTATCACATTTCAAATAAGTACATTTTTAAAAAAAAAAATTAGTTAATGTCTTAAAATTTCAAGGTTGGGCAATGAAGTGACAAATAACTCAAAAGATAAGGATTTTCACCAGATAAGGAGACATATCGCTGCAGCAAGGCTCATACTGCAAAAATACTTACATTTCAGACTTTAAAGATGCTGCAATGAAAAATATAATAGTGTACAAGCAAAACTGCATAATTATTTTTTTTAAAGTGTATATATATATGTGTGTGTGTGTGTATATATATATATATATATATATATATATATATATATATATATATTTATATTTATTTATGTATTTTTATATATATATATATATATATATGTTATAATAAAACATTTATAATATTACTTGGTATCTTTGGTTTCTTTGCCCCCCTTCATTTCCTGTTTTAGCTGTGCTGTGACATAGAGGGCAGTCCCACCCACTTTCTACATTATATTCCTAAGGGCTTTCATAGGGCTGGACTTCAAGAGTGTCATATGACACACACACTGATTGGATTTTCATTGTAATAGTCATAAAAAAGAGCTCATTCCAGTAGATGACATTGTAATAGAAGCATTGCTATAGGCATGGATCTAACCATTTTTACGGATAGATTAAAAAAAAAAATAAGGTACATATATACTTTTTTTTAATGGCAAAGATTACATATATGGTATTTTATTAGCTAAAGTTTACCATCACTTTAATTTTATTCTGCTGTCCAGTTGCTTCTCTGCAGACCTGAAGATGATCCCCAAAGGAAATAACGGTAAACAAATTTTATTAAGAGCAAATTGCTTACAACTTCATGAGCAAGTATCGGATGAAACAAAATATTTTTGCCTGTGTAGTTGTCCACTATGTATAGCTTATAGGACTTAAAGGGACAGTCTAGTATGAATTAAACTTTCATTATTCAGATAGGACTTTTAATTTTAATCAACTTTCCAATTTACTTTTATCATCAAATTTGCTTTTTTCTCTTGGTATTCTTAGTTTAAACTAAACATAGGTAGGCTCATATGCTAATTTCTAAGCCTTTGAGGGCTGCCTCTTATCACATGCTTTTTAAATCTCTTTTCAGCACAAAGAGACAGAAAGTACACGTGGGCCATATAGATAACACTATGGTATGGTAAACTATCCCTTTAAGAAAGAGAGGTGATAAGATAGCAACATTACATTATATTAAGAAATGTGATATTTTTCACAAAAACAACCACACCAGAACAAGAGGTCATTACATCATTTTGGAGGTATCAGGTTCAGGAATAATTTGTGAAAGCACTTCTTTACAGAAAGGGTGGTTAGTTTACAGAATAAACTTCATATAGAGGTGGTTAGGACAAATATGGAAAATCAAGAATGTCTGGATATGCCAAAAATCTATCCTAAGAAGGAAGGATGGAATGAATTAATTAATGTATTTATTTATTAATTAATTAATTATCTTACAATTCATATGAATCTGAGCAGATTTAATGGACCTTTAGATCTTTATCTGCTTTAAATATGTTTCTGAGTTTACCTTTACATAAAATATATATCTCCTATATAATGACAGGCTATGGAATTACACACAGGAGAAGAAATAGGGGGATGCTTGGTTTTTAGACTGCTGCTTCATAACTTCTGTTTCCTGCGAGCCTTCAGGCTCGACGGAATCAAGGGGCATCAAGCTCCATACAGAGCTTGATAAATTGGCCCCAAAGACTCTACTGACTTCACCCCTAGAACCAGCAGGCACACATAAAGACTCTACTGACCTTACCCCTAGAACCAACAATCACACATAAAGACTCTACTGACTTCACCCCTAGAACCAGCAGGCACACATAAAGACTCTACTGACCTTACCCCTAGAACCAACAATCACACATAAATACTCTACTGACTTCACCCCTAGAGCCACCAAGCACACATAAAGACTCTACTGACCTCACCCCTAGAACCAACAATCACACATAAAGACTCTACTGACCTCACCCCTAGAACCAACAATCACACATAAAGACTCTACTGACCTCACCCCTAGAACCAACAATCACACATAAAGACTGTAGTGACTACAAACCAAAGACATCTAACCACACACAAATACTTCATCCCAGGTTCTTAGTTCCTTGATATTAAAAGCTACATTTTGACTGGAATGTCCTGCTTGTCGCAGACCTACGTTTTTTTTTTTTTTTTTTTTTTTCTATGGCAAGGTCCTTAAAATAATACAATGCAGATTTGAAGTTTCAGTGCTGAGCAGTTCCACTAAACCCAGCCAAGGATATTTTGATCCCCAGCCATACATGAAGAAAGAGAAGGTACACAAACTGAGAGCAAAAATATGTCCTATTGCATCAACTGAATATTTCATGATGGACTATTATAAAAACAATTATGTATTCCTTTTTCTACTGAGGCTAGGAAATACACACACATTAAGTGTATGAATATGTTCAATGCACTATATTTTCTAGCCGAGTGCTTTACACAGCTGGCTATTTACGAACAAATTGGAATTTTCTTCTTTTTTTCCCAAAGCTAAAAATGTTTCCTTTGAAGCATTTATGTCTGAAACACCACAAGAAGCTCTGGTAATAGTAATCACCCTACATTGTGCAAAAGCAGCAGGTCATGTATAACACAGAACTCAAGAAAAATGAGCATTTTTCTGTCATTTGTAGGCCGCAGAAAATAAACCAGCTCACAAGCGTTACAACAAAATAGAGTTTTCCCTTAGCTGTAATTAATGGCATTTTTGCTGATGAGATGTAAAAGGATTTTATAAACTTATGTTGCTGCACGCAGATAGCGCCCTAGGGACCGTTTAATCGTTGCTAATGTTAGACGTAGCGCTCAGATGCTTAGTATGGAAACCATACCAAACTATTACTGTTTTGCTAAACCTCACATGGCTCCTCATGAGACATCATGGAAATATTTCAGGGAATCCCATGTAAATTAAAGTGATGGTAAATCGTAGAGGTTTTAAAATGCTTGCCTGTATGTTTTTTTCATGAAGTGACATTTCCACCTCTTTTCCAATAGCTGTGCTAGCCATATGGCACTCAACCGTTTAAAAAAAAATAAAAATGTGTTTGTTAAGTTTAATGAATTAAAGTGCCCCTGTTTTTAGGAGTATTTTTAGAAACTGGACTTCAATTTCCTAAACTTTACAAGCATTTTAAACAATAATTTAAATGAACCTTAGTTCATGATTTTTAAGTGAATATGCAATAAAACAGGGGTCTTTAAATTAGGGGTTGGGACCCATGACTGGTCGCAACACTATGCTTACTGGGTCTCGACTTGTGTGTGTGTGTTATATGTGAGTGGTGTGTGTGTGTGTGTGTTATATGTGAGTGTGAGTGGTGTGTGTGAGTGTGTGTGGTTTGAAAGTGTGTGTGTGGTGTATATTGTATGAGAGTGTGTGTAGTGTGTGTGTGCATATTATAAAGGTGTGTGGTATGAGATTGTGTGTGTGTGTGTGGTATGAGAGTGTATGTGGTATGAGAGTGTGTGTGTGTGTGTGTGTTATAAAGGTGTGTGGTATGAGAGTGTGTGTGGTATGAGAGTGTGTGTGTGTATGTTATAAAGGTGTGTGGTATGAGAGTGTGTATGGTATGAGAGTGTGTGTGTGTATGTTATAAAGGTGTGTGGTATGAGAGTGTGTATGGTATGAGAGTGTGTGTGTGGTATGAGAGTGTGTGTGGTATGAGAGTGTGTGTGTGTGTATGTTCTGAAGGTGTTTGGTATGAGATTGTGTGTGTGTATGGTATGAGAGTATGTGTGTGGTATGAGAGTGTGTGTGTGTGTATGTTATAAAGGTGTGTGGTATGTGTGGTATAAGATTGTGTATAGTATGAGAGTGTGTGTGGTATTTGTGTATGGTATGAAAGTGTGTGTGTAAGGCATGAGATTGTGTGTGCTATTATCTTTTACAACACTTGCAAGTTTGACTACAGTCAGGAATAAAGTAAGCACACATTGCAGCTATCTTGTACCTCTGACATTTTCAGACCAAGCATAAAAATAGGGACACAAATGTATCATGGCACTGGTTCTTGGTAAAAAAAAATAATCGAAGAAACCTGCAATAAAACATACCTTAATGTTTTTGATCTTTCTACTAAAAACTACTTAAACTATTTTTTTTTCATGAAGTGACATTTCCACCTCTTTTCCAATAGCTGTGCTAGCCATATGGCACTCAACCGTTTAAAAAAAAATAAAAATGTGTTTGTTAAGTTTAATGAATTAAAGTGCCCCTGTTTTTAGGAGTATTTTTAGAAACTGGACTTCAATTTCCTAAACTTTACAAGCATTTTAAACACTTAAATTAACATATTAGAGTATTTTATTTTCACACTTTCATTTCCAATTACTTTTTCTACCAGCAGAATATTGAATATATGGGAAATTATTTTTTGTATTTGAAATAGAAGCCTTTGCTAATTTAAACCACAGCACATTCAAGTGGGCTGAGATTGTAGTGAGGACATGCATCCTTATCTTATCTCTCTATGTGGACTCACTGTCTACACAAAGACCCATACTTAAATACATTAATATTGTAGTATCTCTCTTTTCCACCACTCCCCCACTAGGAGTGGGAATTCATCTGCTAATTCTTGTTTACTTAGCTTTTCTATAGCCAATACTGCATTGTTGAAATTTTTAGTAAAGGAGCCGGTTTTAACAGCGTAAAGCAGCAAATTCACATGACTAAATAATGTAATGGTAAAGGGGTTATTTGCAAGCAATTTAATACAGTCTGACAGCAGGGGTGGAACTATCATTGGTGCAGCAAGTGCAGTGGCACCAAGTTCTTGGGGGCCCATAGCTGCCAGGCGTGTGCAAAGGCCTCTAGTTATCAAGCCGTCAACTGCAAATACGTTGGAATTCCGCAGCGTATTTGTGGCGAGACTGATTCGCCATAGTTATCAAGCCCTACAGCCCTGTAAAAGTAGAATATAGTGACGTAACATACGATCTACCGGACTCAGTTCGACACAGATCGATGGTTACGTCACTACAGATGTTCCGAACGCAAGTTCGGCACAATCTGACTTCTTTTGCTAGTTATCAAATAACTAGCAGGTATGCTCGCCACTTTTCCGGGCCAGCGTACCTGGTTTTCAGGTACCCTGGAGGCGGCGGATCCCATAGGAATCAAAGGGAATCTGAAAGCAGCAAAAGCTCATGTTCGCTGCTGCCCGTTAACCCATTGATTTCTATGGGAAGTGTCTGCACCTAACACCCTAACATGTACCCCAAGTCTAAACACCCCTAATCTGTCCCCCCTACACCGTCGCCACCTACATTATACTTATTAACCTCTAAACCGCCGCCCTGACACTGCCGCGACATACATTAAACTTATGAACCCCTAAACCGCCGCTCCCAGACCCCTCCGCCACCTACATTATACCTATTAACCCCTAATCTGGCGCCCCCTATACCGCCGCCACCTACATAAAGTTATTAACCCCTATCCTGCTGACCCCGGACCCCGCCGCAAATAAATTAATTGTTTAACCCCTAAACCACCCGGAGCCCTCCGCCACCTACATTACATTTATTAACCGCTATCCTGCCCCCCCCCTACACCTCCGCCACCTACATTACATTGATTAACCCCTAATCTACCCCCCTACACTGCTGCCACTATATTAAATGAATTAACCCCTAAATCTAAGTCTAACCCTAACACCCCCCTAACTTAAATATTATTTAAATTCATCTAAATAAATATTCCTATAATTAAATAAATTAATCCTATTTAAAACTAAATACTTACCTATAAAATAAACCCTAAGATAGCTACAATGTAATTAATAATTACATTGTAGCTATTTTAGGGTTTATTTTTATTTTACAGGCAACTTTGTATTTATTTTAACTAGGTACAATAGCTATTAAATAGTTATTAACTATTTAATAGCTACCTAGCTAAAATAACTACAAAATTACCTGTAAAATAAATCCTAACCTAAGTTACAAATACACCTAACACTACACTATAATTAAAGGGACATAATACTCATATGCTAAATCACTTGAAACTGATGCAGTATAACTGTAAAAAGCTGACAGGAAAATATCACCTGAGTATCTCTATGTAAAAAAGGAAGATATTTTACCTCACAATCTCCTCAGCTCAGCAGAGTGAGTTCTCTGTAAAAAGTTATACTCAGCTGCTCCCAGCTGCAGGTAAAAAAAAATAAAAAAAAATGAAGAAATGACCAGCAGCCAATCAGCATCAGCAGTGCTGAGGTCATGAACTCTTACTGTGATCTCATGAGATTTGACTTAACTCTTATGAGATTTCATAGTAAGCTTCCTTTACCTGATTGGTGAAATAATATGAGAGTGCACGAAGCTCATCCTTTCAGTTGTCCCGGGACAGACATACTAATATGCTGCTTAGAAATCCTTTACAATGGGATGTGGCTACTGAGGAACTTTTGAGGTAAAATATCTTTCTTTTTTACATAGAGATGTTCAGGTGATATTTTCTAGTCAGCTTTTTACAGCTATGCTGCATCACTTTCTAGTGTTTAAACATTTGGGTATTATGGCCCTTTAAATAAATTAAATTAATTAAATACAACATTAAATAAAATTAACTAAAAATAACTAAAGTACAAAAAAATAAAAATAAATCTAAATTACAGAAAATAAAAAAAATTACAAGAATTTTAAACTAATTACACCTAATCTAAGCCCCCTAATAAAATAAAAAAGCCCCCAAAATAATAAAATTCCCTACCCTAAACTAAATTACAAATAGCCCTTAAAAGGGCCTTTTGCGGGCATTCCCCAAAGTAATCAGCTCTTTAACCAGCGCTTAAACTGGCTTTTTGCAGGGCATTGCCCCAAACTGATCAGCTCTTTTACCTGTAAAAAAAAGAAATACAATACCCCCCCAACATTACAACCCACACACCCCTACTCTAAAACTCACCCGATCCCCCCTTAAAAAAACACTACCCCCTTGAAGATCACCCTACCTTGAGCCGTCTTCACCCAGCCGGGCACAAGCGGTCATCCGATCCGTCCAGAACTCTTCATCGAATCCGGGCAGAAGAGGTCCTCCAAGCAGCAGATGTCTTCATCCAAGCGGCATCTTCTATCTTCAATCAACCGGAACGGAGCGGAGCCATCTTCTTCTTCCGATGTCCTAACACTGAATGAAGGTGCCTTTAAATGACGTCATCCAAGATGGCGTCCATCGAATTCCGATTGGCTGATAGGATTCTATCAGCCAATCGGAATTAAGGTAGGAAAAATCAGATTGGCTGATGTAATCAGCCAATCAGATTGAGCTCACATTCTATTGGCTGTTCCAATCAGCCAATAGAATGCGAGCTCAATCCGATTGGCTGATTGGATCTGACTTCGGATCAGGCGGACTAGTTATGGAGCAGCGGTCTATCGAGCTTGATAAATATGCCCCTAAAACTTTACACTTATTTTTTCACTTTTTAAAGAACTTATAAAACTTAAAAAAAAAAAAAAATCATCTACATATTATTCTAAGACTAATCTTTTTTTTTAAAGCATCATTCTATCAAACATTTATTTAGGGCTAGATAACGAGTTGAGCGCAATATTGTGCTTACGCAAGCGCAATATTTGCACTCCTCTCAGTAATAACCTATTATAATTGAGGAGCAATGCAAACGTTTGCATTGCCCGGAAGACTTACGCTCATGAAAATGCACTTCCATAGACTTCAAAGGGAGCCTCGTTCTGATAGACATGGCAAACCACCTAGCGCAGTGCAGGGGGCAAATCGCACATTGTTGGGCAGCAATAAATAAATATGTATATGAATATATACTTATATATTTATGTGTTTTCCCATTGACCTCCAGGTAAAGACACTTTCACTTTTCTAACACCCCACATCCCCTCACTTTAACCCCTTATAACTGCTTTGTGCTGTTGTTGTTTTTTAAATATAGATACTCATATGTTTATTAAATGATACTCTACTGTACTCTTTATTTTGGGGGCAATTGGGGCAACTTATTTCCTTAACCAGAGATCTGATCTCTGGTTAATGAATTCAAGCGAAGTGAAACCGTGAGCTTGCGGTAGCATTAACCAGCCACTTGTAATGGCTGGTTATTTAACGTGTGCCCGTAAAGGTTCAAATTTGCCCCTTTACATGCGCATGTAAAGATAGTGCTCCCCTAGTAATCTGGCCCTTAGTGTTTAATATCCCTTTAAGTGGGAGAAAACAAATACAATTTTCAACTGTATTTTATATTAAAAGTAGACAAACTGATAACGAATGTATTTCCCTTAATTAAAGGGACATGAATGAACAATAATTACATTTCTAATTTAAGTATGTTGTATTTGTGCATATTTTAAATTAAACTTATTTTGCACTTGCTGTCTGCAGGCTGTACACAGCTGCATCAGTGTTTTTAGTTTTTATTTTTCTAAATAGCCTGTGAGAGCTACAACCAGTTAGAGGCTTTAATACTGAACCATTTTCTGTCCATCTAAAGGGACAGTACAGTCTAAGTTAAAGGGACACTGAACCCACATTTCTTGTTATCTAATTTGTTTTGTTTGGAATTCTTTTTTGAAAAGCATACCTAGGTAGGCTCAGGAGCAGTAATCACTACTAGGATCTAACTACCGATTACTGGCTGCACATTTATGCCCCTTGTCATTGTCTCCTTCAACAAAGGTTACCAAAAGAATGAAGCAAATGTTATAAAATAAATCATTAGAAGAGTTTGTTTAAAATAGTATGCTCTATCTGAATCATGAACTATTTTTTGGGGGTTGTTTAATGAACAAAACAGTCAACAGAATAAAGCAGATAATAAAACTCTGGATCTTTTGAACCCCCATATTTTGTTTT